>NW_016107968.1:596846-665403 GCF_001604975.1 Cebus imitator | reverse complement strand
TAAATTAACGATACCTAATTAAACTGAAAAGCTTCTGCACAGCAAAAGAAATAATCAACAGACAACCCACAGAATGGAAGAAAATGTTTGCCAACTGTGCATTTGACAAAGGACTAGTATCCAGAATGTATAAGAAACTTAAATCACCAAGAAAACCAGATAATCCCATCAAAAAGTGGGCAAAGTACATAAATAGACATTTCTCAAAAGATGTGCAGACAGCCATCAAACATATTAAAAAATTCTCAACATCACCAATCATCAGGAAGATGCAAATTAAAACCACAGTGAGATACCACCTTACTTTTGTAAGAATGACCATAATTAAGCTAAAAAACAATAACTATTTATGTGGATGTGGTGAAAATGGAACACTTTTACATTGCCGTAGTGTAAATTAGTAGAGCCACTATAGAAAATAGTATGGGGATTCCTTAAAGAACTAAAAATGTGTCTATCTTTCTATCCAGCAATCCCACTACTGGGTGTCTACCCAAAGGTGAAGTCATGATATGAAAAAGACACATGCACGTACATGTTTATAGCAGCACAATTGACAATTGCAAAAATATGGAACCAACCTAAATGCCCATCAGCCACCAAGTAAATCAAGAAAATGTGGCATATATACACCATGGAATACTATTCAGCCACGAAAATGAATGAAATAATGTCTTTTGTGGCATCTTGGATGGAGCTGGCAGTCATTATTCTAAGTGAAGTACAGGAGTGGAAAACCAAAAACCATATGTTCTCTCTTATAGTGGGAGCTAAGCTATGAGTACACAAAGGCATACAGAGTGGTATAATGGACTTTAGAGAGTCACAATGGGGATGCTGGGAGGTGGGTTAGGGATTAAAAAAAAAAAAAACTGTACATTAGGCATAATGTACACTGCTCAGGTGACAGATGCACTAAAATCTCTACTACATAATTCATCCATGTGAAAAAAAACCACGTGTACCCCAAAAGCTATTGAATTAAAAATAAATGGGTAAATAAATAAATACAATAAAATGTTGTATTTTATATATACCATGGAGTACTACTCACCTTTAAATAACAGTGAAATAATGTCTTTTGTAGCAACTTGGATGGGACTGGCAGCCATTCTTCTAAATGAAGTAACTCAGGAATGGAAAACCAAATACCCTCTGTTCTCACTTACAAAGTGGGAGCTAAGCTATAGGTATGCAAAGACATACAGAGTGGTGTAATGGGATTTGCAAACTCCGAAAAGGCAGAGTGGAGGGAGGACTAGAGATTTAAAAAACAAAAAGAGTACATATTGGGTAAACTGTATACTATTCAAGTTGTGGGTGCACTAAGATCTCATAGTTTAGGTCTATACAATTCACCCATGTACTCAAAAACCATGTGTAGTCCAAAAGCTATTGAAATATTGGACATATAAAAATTTAAAATAATAAAATAACTTTTCAAAATACACCAGAATTGTATTTGATCCTTAGAGCACTTCTGAGGGAATTTTGTATCTGCATATCAGGATAAAATGTACTTGTGATAAATTTCATTTGTGTTGGAGCCAGATTGATTGGGTCCGCAAATGCCTCAGAGTGTGTGGGCCTGCAAGCTTATGCAAAAATTTCAGAGTAAGTACATTTTGAGGTAGATAGTTAATAACTTTCATTAGATTTTCAAAAAATTAAGACTGCTGAATCAGTCTTAGAATTTCAGTTTCGCTTTAGGATCTTTAGTTGTTTGTCTCCACAAATGCTTGGTATATAAGGCATCTCATAAATGTTATTACATAAAAGAACTTAGTAAATTCTCTGTGTATACTGCTCTATTAAAACCTGTGTATTATTTTATTATTTAGTTTTAAGGTCCAAGTCTTTTGGATACAAGAGGTGTAAGACTACTCGTGGGAGTCTATATTTAATAGAAAAATAGGCTGCATATATTTCAAAAAGATACATACTAATGTAATGTTATGTTTGTTAAATAACCAGATTAGTGCTTCACAAAAATATGAACTATATGAATTCAGAGAGATGTCTTTGAGTGAACTAGTGGGAATTTAGCTAGGCTTTCAGTGAAGGGCAGGGTTTTGGTAAGTGTATTTATTCAGTAATTATTTTTTAAGTACCTACTGTGTGCCTAGTACTGTTAGATACAGGAGAGGAAAGGGCATTCTACCACAACCCTTGGAGTGTGTGAAGGCACTGAGGGAGGAATGTGCTTGACATGTTTGAGGTCTAGGAGGATTGATTTGGCTAGGCCAGAGGAAGGCAATAAAGGTTGTTTATTGAGCTGAGAGAACAAGGAGTATTTTACAAAGATCAATTCAGCATTTCTGTATAGTTTATTTAATCCTGTTTTGAAATTTTGTAACATCTGAATTCTAAATTGAAAACAGCTTTAACATCATCTTTTATTATCAAGTAAATAGAATGCTCTCAATATTCCTGTCCCACATTTCCACCAGGGAGATACAGCCTAAGTTTTTCCCCAGATATAGCATATGTGTATATATGTGTTTGTAAAAGGAGGCTGTTAGGTCTTTTGCAAAATCTGATTTCTGACTTTGACAATATTCACTATTCGTCAAAGTACTGATTAAAATATTCTAAAAATACTGATAAAATACTTCAGCGTGGTTAACAAACTGGATAAAGTGGAATTTTGCTGATCTGTTGTGCCATTTCTGGAGGATTTTAAGATGTTTAATTGTGTAAATATACTCCCTATATGTTTTTACTTTTAATTTTCTAGTTAGATTTTTATTTATCTAAGATAAACTTTTGACACTTTCAAGTGTTACTCAGTAATAATCGGACCACAATTATTGAATGATTTATATGTTCAGAAATTTCAGAATAATTTCTTCCATACATGATAATTAAAATAACTGAGTACTTGAAATGCTTTACCATTAATGTTCTATAATTTTGTAATGCAACTACACTGAGTTAGGCAGTTATTTGTTCTAGGTAACTTCAGATTGGTCCTTTAAGTGCTACAGCTTTAATTTTGATGAACATATCTCAAATGTACTGTGTAACTCCGGTCGATGTTAAACCAAAAAGTTGAATACTTTCTTCATAACTCAGTATCTTTACTTTTTAACTTTGCCAATTGTAATATGTTGTATTTGTTATCTAAGTGAAGATATAAATATAGATAGTGGACCTGAATGAGTATCGAACCCGAAAATAGTCTCAGAAAGTGCTATCTTAAAAAAGTGACTCGTGTCATTTGCTTTTTCTTCCATAATTGTGAACTGAAATATATACAACTTTTTGGCTTTGTAGGCAGGGTTACATGCTCAGTAAATCAAAGGCAGCCTTTTTCCAAGTGTTTTTCTGTTCTCCAAAGGCCACTGCTGATATTTGTATAGTTTACTTGTGTCCAAATACTTTCTGGCGCACAGTAGGCGTTTAGCAAATGTTAATTACTCCTTTTCCATTGCTAATGTATTAGACCACAGGTGTTATTTTTGTCAGCACATTTGTCTTCAGAATATATTTCACTTTTACTGCTGTGTTACAGGTCACTTCTTTCTCTTAGTGTTCCTTAATATTTAGTTTTCAAGAAAACACCAGATGCTGTGCATCATTTTAAATGGCACTTTAATGTGGGCTTCAGAGGAAAATGGAAGAACCTAGGTTCTTGATAAGCAAGTGAATTAACCAATCCTTATGTCTGCCTGCTCCTAGACTTTGTTATATGGAGAATACGTTTTTTTCATAGTTGAAGCCAGTTTAAGTTGGAGATTCCAGAATTTCAGCCAAAAGCATCCTAAATAAGACCCACTACATTAGATTATTGTGAAGATTAAAAAGTCTGTATATATATAAAGCACCTGGCACATTGTGTGCACTCCTCAACACACTGTCGTCAGAGATCTCTTTTGTTTTCAGGGACGTTATAATGAGGTGTGGCACAGGTACCATAATGCTACCAGGTTGTAGAGCTGTTCCATCATGCATTTGTAGTTTTGTTGCTGGTTCTTTTCCTTTGCCAGCCATACTGTGCCTCTGCTACTATCTTTTATTCTCTTTTTATTATTTCTTAACTCTGTTCCTTGTTATTTCTCCCATTTTGTGACTTTTGGTATGTATAATCTTAACTTTTATAATCACAACTAGCCAATTGGAGTAACCTTACCTCTGATACTCAGCTCTTGGTTTTTCTCCCATTTTGTTGGTTGCTGGATGCTCCAGGACAGCTTTTTGACCACAAGAGATTTTGAAAATGTCTTGTTTCTTTCCCCCCTTTGCTGGTTAATGAACTCTTCTAGAAGCTAAAAAGTTGTAGATAGCTGAGTCACACAATGTATATTTTCTAAATTTAAAAAAATTCTATTAGTCAAGATTGGTGTTATTGGGGAAAAGTATATTTTCTTGCAGAATGACTTTTTTTCTGCTCCTTTATTTTAGAATCAGGTTGTATTTGATCATGTGTCCCCATAATGTTGTTAGACTAGCAGTAATAAAATAGATTATTGAAATTTTTTATAAATATTATTTTAGAAAAATGCTAGGTGATAGAGTATAATTATCATAGAAATCAGCCTTATGTTTTTAGTAAAAGCAACAGACTTCATAATTAAACTCTAGTTGGCACCTTTTTTATTAATAATGTCGACTTTTATTCTAGGTTCAGGGGCATATGTGCAGGTTTGTTACAAGAGAATATTGAGTGATGCTGACGTTTGGGGTTTGATTGAGCCCTTCCCAACTATTGGGTAATGAGCATATTATCCAATAGTTTTTCAATCCTTTTCTCCCTCCCTGCCCCATCTACTAGTCCTCAGTGTCTATTGTTCCCATCTATATGTCCATGTGTAACAAGTGTTTAGTTTCCACTTAAAAGTGAGAACAGCAGTAGTTGATTTTCTGTTCCTGCATTAATTCAGTTAGGCTTGCAGCTGCATCCATGTTGCTGCAAAGAACATGATTTCTTCTTTTGTATGGATGCATAGTATTCCATGGTGTATATGTATCACATTTTCTATGTTCAATACACCGCTGATGGGCACCTAAGTTGATTCCATGTATTTGGTATTGTGAATAGTGTTGTAATGAACACATGAATGCATGTATATATGGTAAAATAATTTATATTCCTTTGGATATATACCCAGTAGTGGGATTGCTGAGTCAAATGGTAGTTCTGTTTTCAGTTCTTTGAGAACAAAGGTGACCTGCTTCTTCTCTCTAGCTGCCTTTAATATTTTTTCATGTTGCCCCTGAAGAATATGATGAGGATGTTTCTTGGGGATGGTCATCTTATATACGGTCTCATGTGGCTTCTATTCATTTCTTGAATTTGAATGTTGGCCTATCTAGTGAGGTTGGGGACATTTTCATGGACAATATTCTCAAATACATTTTGCAACTTGCTATCTCTTTCTCAGTGTGTTTTAGAGATGTCAGTGAGTCATTGGTTTGGTCTCTTTACATAATTCCGTATTTCCAGAGGTTTTGTTCCTTTTTTAATTCTCTTCTCTTTGTTTTTTTCTAACCGAGTTGATTGGAAGAGCTGATCTTCAAGCAGAGATTCTTCCCTCAGCTTGGTCTTTTCTGATTATGTTATGTTAGTACTTCTGATTATGTTATGAAATTTTTGCAGTGCATTTTTCAGCTCTTTCAGTTGGTTTTGGTTCTTAAAATGGCTATTTTATCTTTTAACTGTTGTATTATTTTAATTCTTAGATTCTTTGGATCTGGTTCAACTTTCTTCTGAATTTTGATGTTCTTCATTCCTATCTATATTCTAAACCCTTTGCCATTTCCACCACTTTAGTCTGGTTAAGTACCATTGCTGTGGAGGTGGTGCAGTTGTTTAGAGGGGAGAAGGTACTCTGGCTTTTCCAGTTGCCTGAGCTCTTGCACTCAATCTTTTTCATGTGTGGGCTGATGTTCCTTTAATGTTTGATGTTGCTGTCCTTTGGATTTTATTGTTGTTGTTGTTTTGTTTTGTTTTGCTTCAGTAATGGTAAAAGTGTTGTGTCTCTTGATTATTTCTGGGAGCTCCATTTCAGAGAAATGCAGAGGTGCTACCAGCCCAAGTGCTTAGGTTGGGGTAGGGTGGCTATACTGGGGATCCTGATTGGGAAGCTCTGTCCAGTGAGAAGTAGCACTGGCAGAGACCTACATAGAAAATAATCTGGCCACTTTTCTGTAAGGCTGCTGTAGTGTGCTGGAGGCCAGCAATCTGTTGGGCTCTTCCCTCCCTTCTCAGCCTGAGTGTAGTAGAGGTCCGGGCTGAGCCATTGGCAAAAATGTCAGGCCTGTCAGTTACCTGTGGGAGCTTTATCCCGTAAGAAATACAGAGCTGGTATTGGCTTGAATGCTTAGGTGTGATTGGTGTAGTTGTGTTAGGATCCCAGACTGGTGGGCTTTTCCTAGCCACGTGTAGCAGAGGCAAAGCCTGCAGTCCATCCATTCCTCAGTACCATGCATGTGGCCTCTGTCCTGGGAGCATGTGAGAGAGTCTTGCCTCACTTATTGGTGCAGCTATGGTAGCTGGTACAAGAGTGCTCAGGAGTCCAAGGCCCTTGGGGCTCCTTATGTGCCTGAGTGGCAACTCTACCCAGAAGACTCTAGGCAGCCCGTGTCAGTCTGGAGGCCCTGGGAGTAGAGGGTCTGTGGAGATCTCTTGTGCCCAGGATTGCAAAGGTTCATGGCACAAGTGTGAGTCCCTGGTGGCTTTTGCTGACTTACCATTTCCCTGTGGTGGGGAGCTCTGTTGTCTTCCTGCCAGTCCTGGGTGAGCAGCTGTCCTGTCTTGCACATCTTTGCTCTCTGTGGGTCATGGTGCTCCCTTAATGAATTCCAGTGTGTCCTCCTGGATGATTCAGTGGAAGAGCTTGTGTTTACTGGCTACTATATATCTTCCCCTTGAGAGCAGCATGCACTGGCTGCTTCTAATCAGCCATCTTCATACCTCCCAGAATAAAAATTCTTAATAGCAAGAGCTAACCAAACACAAAATCAGTAGAAGAAATGATAAATATCAGAGCAGAAATAAATGAAATTGACATGAAGAAAAAAATATACAAAAGATCAATGAAACAAAAAGTTGGCTGTTTTAAAAGATGAAATTTACAAACCTTTAGGGAGACTAACAAAAGAGCGGGAACACCCAAATAAATAAAATCAGAGATGAAAAAGGAGACATTCAACCAATACTGCAGAAATTCAGAGGATCATTAGTGGCTACTGTGATCAACTATATGCCAATAAATTGGAAAATCTAGAAGAAATGGATAAATTCCTAGAAACACACAACCTACCAGAATTGAACTATGAAGAAATCCAAAATCTGAACAGACAAATAACAATGAGATGTAGTAAAAATCTCCCAGGAGATAAAAGCCTAGGACTTGATAGCTTCACAGCTGGATTTTACCAAACATTTAAAGAAGAAATAACAGTTCTACTGAAGCTATTCTGAAAAATACAGGAGAGGGGAATACTTTCAAACTCATTCTACAAGGCTAATATTACCCTTATATTAAAATCAGAGACACATCAAAAAAGAAAACTACAGAGCAATATCCCTGATAAATATTGATGCAAAAATTCTCAACTAGATACCAGCAAACCAAATTCCAAAACACATTGAAGAGATCATTTTATCATGACCACGTAGGATTTATCCCAGGGATGCAAGGATGGTTCAGCATATGTAAATCAGTCAGTGTGATACATCATACCAACAGAATGAAGGATCAAAATCATGTGATCATTTCAACTGATGCTGAAAAAGCATTTGATAAAATTTAACATCAGGTCATGATAAAAACCTTCAAAAACCTTGGTATCACAGGAAGCTAACCCTGTATTTTCCCCTGGAGAAATGGTTCAGTATTCTGTAAATCAGTATTTACGGCTACTTTATAGAATATAACTGCTGCAAATAACAAGAATCAGCTATATTTTTATTGCAGGAACAGTTGGAGGGGGTGAGTCTTATGGGTAAGTTCCCTCATGCTCCTCTTTTAGCCTTGCTGTTTGTAAATTTCCATGTGAGAGAATTCTGTTTTAGGACCTGTTATCTTTTGTAGAGAGCCAGTTTTTAATCTCTCATTGATTTTAAGTAAGTCATAATTTTGACTTGACAGGTTATTTCAAAGTTACAAATAGTTTTAAATCAAGGTCTTAACCTCTTGTGAAAACTCGATTATCTCTGCTCAATTTTAATGATGTTTGATAATGACAGTCTCGTGAGGCTGTAAGTTTTTTATAACATCCCAAATTCTGATACTTTTTAAATATCTTATTTGGTTTTCTCAGTTGTAGGCTGGCAAATTTTTTTCTGTAAAGGGCTATATGATAAATGTTTTAGGCTTTGCAGGTTGCATAAGATCTCTTGTCACATATTCTTCTTTGTTTTTACAAATCTTTAAATATGTCTTTTAAAGACATTTTTAGCTTAGAGTCCAGGCCAGAGTTAGCCCAGAGTTGTAGTTTGCCAATCTTTGTGCAAAATTTTTCAGTGTGCTGTACCATCAGCTTTCCCTCTTTAAGATGACATATCTGGTCATCTTAAACTGGTGAAGTGACATCTTAACCTGGTGAAGTGACATATACTTCACCTATAACCTAGACTTGAAGATGCCCTAATGTGCCAGTCTTCCTGATTTCTTTTGACAAAAATTGCAACCTTTTTTTGTTTGGATTTAATAAATCCGTTGGATAGATTTTATTGTTATCTCTCTTCTCACTAGAGCCTGATTAGCATCAAATACATGTGAAAAGAAAATGAGGAATAAACACAGCCATTTAATTTCTTTATTCAGCAAACAGAACGAATGGGAAACTAAACTTAATTGCCTATGTACTGAGTATAAGTCATTTTAATATAACTCCTTATTTAATCCATGTGATAATCATAAGCAGGATGGCATACCTATTTTTTCAGATATTTAACCTAATAATAATCAGCTAACCTAATTAAGACATCACTGTCCACTAGAAATTTCTGCAAGGATGGATTTTTTTTTTAAATCTGTGCTCTACATTATGGCTGTTGAGTACCTGAAATGGGACTAATGTGACTGAAGTTTTTATTTATTAATGATCTTAATTTCAATTTAAATAACCACATGCGGCTTATAGTTGCCATACTGCGCAGCATAACTTGAAGAGCTTAAGTAACTTGTTCATGTTTAGACAATAAGTTCTATGTAACTCCTAGCTTATATATATATATATATATACATATATACATACATTTTTTTGTTTAGACAGAGTTTCGCTCTTGTTGCCCAGGCTTGAATGCAATGCCGTGATCTCAGCTCACTGCAACCTCTGCCTCCTGGGTTCAAGCGATTCTCCTGCCTCAGCCTCACAAGTAGCTGGGACTACAGGCGTGCACCGCCACTCTCAGCTAATTTTGTATTTTTAGTAGAGACAGGATTTCACCATGTTGGTCAGGCTGGTCTTGAACTCCTGACATCAGTTGATCCACCCACTTCAGCCTCCCAAAGTGCTGGGAATACAGGCGTGAACCATTGTGTCCGGCCCTAAGCTCATTGTTTTTTCCGTTGTGCCATACTACCTCCTCAATAAAAGTCAAGGAATCTATGAAAACAGTAGGAAAGAATGGGAGGACCTTTATTACCTTACAGAGTAAAAAATGTGGAGAAATTATTTAGGCAGTTTTCAAGGTATATTAACTTTTAGGCTATGAACTCAAGTAGTAAATCCAAAATCTGGAATACTAGATCATAATTATCAAGCAATACCTATAATATTCTTTTATAGTCGACATATTATTATTGCATTATATGAAGTAATGTGAGTATACTCTGTGATCATTAGTGTGTTGAAAAAATTCAGATATTAGCATATTTTGAAAGTATTTGTCTTATATCCAGGGAGTAGTACCTTAGGAAGAAGTAAAGTCTAGTCAGGTATCAGAAAAAGCTTTTACATGTTATAAAATTGTACATCCTTCCTGTAATAACTTTAGCGC
This sequence comes from Cebus imitator, assembly GCF_001604975.1. Classification (NCBI taxonomy): domain Eukaryota; kingdom Metazoa; phylum Chordata; class Mammalia; order Primates; family Cebidae; genus Cebus; species Cebus imitator. The sequence goes on along the minus strand of NW_016107968.1, from coordinate 655,451 downwards.
TTTTATTAACAAAATTCCTCTGGTTCATGGGGAGCATACTTGTTTGATATTTAAACAAATCTTTAAATATCAGTTATGCTTTAGGTAATTTTGCTTGTAGTTTTAATATACATTTAATTTATACCTGACATAGGTATGGTGTGGAAATCTTGTTATTTCATTAATGAATACCAACTGGATATAAGAAATAAAAAAAGTGATGTCTTTAAGGGAAGCATGCCTAGGTAAATCATTCTGTCATGCTATTGCCTGTACTAGAAGGAGGCATGGGAGAGGAGAATAAACAAAATTTATCTTCTTATTGTTGACTCTAATTTTACCCTGTATTTTTACAGCTCCAATCTAAATCAGAGTCCTGCCCAGTTTAAACAGGAAATTTCTTAACTGATTTCACCTGTGTAGCTTCCCTTGCTCTTCTCAGAAAATATGAAAAGTAGTATCAGAAATGAAGTATAAGTACTATCACTGTCATTGGAGAACATTTAGAATTTTTTAGCCAGTGATTCTTCCATGTCTTGCACAATTTTATTTGTGTGTAAAACAAGGAGACCTCTTCCCTCATAATGTCCTTTGTCAAATTCAAGAAACTTCTTTCCCATTTAAGAATCAGAATGTTAAAACATTTGTACCTTGGAAAGCTTTACACTGGCCTTGTTGAATGGATAATCTTTGGGAATTATTTTGATACCTGAATAACACTAGAGTACTTTATTTTTAGAGCCAGTAATTTTCCTGCATTCTTAATTCAAATCAAATTATAGCTAAAACAAAGATCACTTTTTGCTTTAAATTAAGCACTTAACAGGTAAAGCGGAATGCATTGGGAAAATCAGGAGCAAAGGATTTATAATAGAAGGAATTCATTTTTATGGATAATGTTTATATAAATTATATTTCAATATGCAGCCTGCAATACCCAGTACTCCAGACCACTCTTATCCTTTGCTTTCTTCAGAGCATTTGTCAACTTATAATGTACTACATCGTTTATTTATTGTGTTTATTGCCTCTCTCCTCTCTATTAGAATTTCATTTGTATGAGAGTGGGAATCTTTGTTTTGTTCACTGATGTATTCTAAGCACTGAAACCAATCTGGCACATAGTAGGTGTTCAATTAAAGTTTTTGGACTGAATGAATAGCAAGACCAATCCCACTCCATCCTTCAAATTTTAGTAATTATTATACTGCTATATTATTACGTAATAATAATCCAGATAAATATATTGCTATATTCCTTATGAAGTAGGTAATTAACAGACAGGTAAAAATAGTACTCTGCCATCCAGTATGAGAAGATAATATGTCTTAAAAATGTATGAAATAATTTGGAGTGTTTGAGTATTTAATATATTAAGGTGAAACCAATAGATTTCCTGAGATTCCTCCAGAATTTGTTAGGAAATAAAAGATGGAAAGCTTTTCAACTAAAATGGTGTTTCTGTTATGTCTTTCTCAGATGGGAAAACTGACAACCGTGCCTACAGGTCTGATTTATGCATCTGTAAGTGTACATGCAACCAAAGAAGAGGAATTCAAAAAGCAGCTAGTGAAACCAGAGCAGGTAATTTGCCTACAAAGGTTTATGAACTTTGTATAATATCAAGATGACACAAAAGCTATATTTTAAAATTATCTTTGCTCATCAAAACTTTCTTAGAAGTTTTTATTAGGTATATTTTATAAGTTGAGAGAAATTGTTATGAAGTATCTTAAAAGTCAGTATTTAACTCAACCATTTAAAATTCCAACTGGTGATTTTTCTTAATGAATAATCAATAAGTGGTAGAGGGTGTTAGACCTTGTAGGCTGTCTGATTTTTCTTTCTTGAAAAACTTATAAAGGTACATTAAGAATTAGGAACCTTCAGTTCAAGAAATTCATTAAGATCTCAGATTTGGAAGTGACCTTAGATATTTTGTAGATGAACCTTCTGTATGGCATTTTAATTCCCTCTATAGTAGGCACATGTAGTGGCCATATATCCTCTATGTGAATAAAACTCTAGGTAAAGGAGCCTAAGGAGCCCATTCCATTTTCTGAATTCTCTCATTTAACTTAAGGTCCTTTCTTATGTCAGACAGAAACTTGTCTCATAATAACTTCCACCTCTTGGTGCTGTATCTCTTGCATTGGTGCCATACAGAAAAGTCCTTCTCTGTTTCAAAAAACAATCCTGTAAATATCAGTTATACTTTAAGTAATTTGCTTCCAGGGTAAACATTTTAAAGCATTTAGTTGCTTCAACTATTTCTCATACATCACAGCTTTGAGTTCCTGACTGTCATGAACATCCTCTGCCAAGCATGTTCAAGATAGTTAGTGTTTTCTTCTGGTGTAAGTACTTTGCTTTTCTTTTTAGAAAACATGTTGTGTTTTGGTGCCATGACTTGGATGTACAAACCAAGATGTGTTTTGACTGCTACACGATAGAGTCAGACTCTGATTTCTTCTCTTCTAGATGTTATATTTCTATTAATGCTGTCTAAGATCACATTAGTTTTTATATTCGAGTGCTCAAAATCAACCATGCTCATAAGCAGCTTTTGACCATGGCATAGTAAGCATGTGGTTCTCTAAAATTCATTAAGCCTTTTTACATGGGCTACTGGTAAGCTATGCCTCATCCCAGTCTGTACAGGCATTTGAACTTTTTGGAATCTGTTGAAGGTATATTTATACCTGTTTAAATTTTATCTTGTTGATCTGGCTTATCATGCCAGCCTGTTGAGCTGTAATTGTGGTTACTAATTCTATTCAACATTGTGCTTTTTATCTCTTCCCACTTTAAGTCACCCCTAAGATTTATTTACACACTTAATAATATGTTTTTGAATCAGGCCTGAATTTGAATCCTGATTCCACGACGGACTAGTTAGATGACACTGGACAGAATTCTTAATGATGTCATAAGTATTCTGTTGTGTGAATGTATCACCATCAAATAAATGTAAAATTTTCATAAATTTTTGGAAATATAGACTATTTCCAGTTATTGCTATTCTAATCAGTACTTGTCGAACCACTTTGTATTGAATCTATATATACATTTATAACCATTTCCTTAGAATGAATTTTTGGAAGCAGAAGTGTAGGTCAAAAGGCACAAAAAATTGATAATATTACTAAACTCAACATGCACAAAGGTAATATTCATAAATTCAACCAAAAATATTTTCCAAGCTCCTCTTGCATATGTGTGAGGCACTGTTTTAATCATTAGGTAAGTTTATTTTCATTAACGGTCTAGGGTGGAGTCATTCCTCTCCACATCAACTGATTCTAAGTTTTTTTTTTTTTTTTCCTTTTATTAATCTTAAGAGGATGTTGGTTTTAAGTCTTCCTTGACACTCTCATATCTGGACAGCTCAAATCTGGGTAGGAAGATAAGTTCCTAATAGCTGAATTTAATTTTTGAAATTTTATAATTAAGTAGTGCTGTTTATTATGGAATACACAATATTCCTTGGTATTTATTGTAGTCCCCAAGTACATTTTATATATAATTTAATTGAATTACATATTAAACAACGTTAGTTGCCAACTATGTGCTAGGGACTATACAAAAAGTCAGGATCTAATCCTTGAGGAATGTAGAATGTCTGAAGGGATGAAAATGTGATTTATGTGCAACACTCCTAGCTACTTTTGTTGTGTAAAGTGAGCTGTACTTCTTGTTTACATCTATAATAAATCCTCTACTAAACCAGAATACTTTATGAATGAAGTGTTCTGGTTATTTGGTTATTTGAATCTTCTGTTAAATTTGTAACTTAACAGAAAATCCTGTTTTAATTCAACTCTTCTCACTGAACATCTTTTTAAATATTCTCAGTGTATTCCTGCCTTATATGCCGTCTAGTGAACGTAATTAAATCTCCTTGTAATAGAAAACTCTGTAGGACCATGGGACAATCATTTGTTTTAACCGTGAAATCTGCAGTTTTCAGATCAGTAAAATGACTGGCAATTGGACTACATGTATATAACCATCCCTAGACATCCCTGAACATTTCTTTTTCTTTTCTTTTCTTTTCTTTTTTTTTTTTTTTTTTTTTTTTTGAGACAGAGTCTACCTCTGTTGCCCAGGCTGGAATGCAGTGGCACGATCTCAGCTCACTGCAACCTCAGCCTCCCGGGGTTAAGCAATTCTCTGCCTCAGCCTCCCGAGTAGCTGAGATTACAGGTGTGTGCCACCATGCCTGGCTAATTTTTGTATTTTTAGTAGAGACAGGGTTTCACCCATCTTGGCCAGGCTGGTCTTGAGCTCCTGATCTCGTGATGATTCACCCACCCTGGGCCTCCCAAAGTGTTGGGATTACAGGCGTGAACCACGGACGGATTGCTTGAGCTCAGGAATTGGAGATCAGTCTAGGCAACAGGGTAAAACCTCATCTCTACAAAAAATACAAAAATTAGCCAAGTGCAGTGGAGGTGTACCTGTAGTCCCAGCTACTCAGGATGCTGAGATGGAAGGATTGCTTGAGCCCAGGAGGTTGAAACTGCAGTGAGCTGTGTTCATGCCACTGTGTTCTAGCCTCGATGACAAAGCAAGACCAAAAAATAAATAAATAAATAAATAACGTAATCGGCAGGTTTTGATGGGGACAGAGGAGAGAGAATAAAAACAATGAGTGTAAAAAAGTTTGAAATTGGGATGTGTAAAGAATAGAGATGATAGAAACATGATGGATAAACATATAAGTAAATAACGTTACCCATTCTGACACCAGTATATCTATATATATCTCCCCTTTCTATAGGAGAGAGGAAACTTCCCTACTTGCACTGTACCTGCTTTTCATATATAAAATGCATCTTTAATATAAAATATGCATCTCTCATCTTTCTAATTACACATAGTTGCCATTGTGGTGGATTTAAGTCTAAGCATTAGTACAGAAAGAGAAACACTCTTTAACCTAGTATGGGTAGTAAAGAGTCATTTAATGGCAAAACAATACGTTTCTGACTTAATACTGGAAAAACTTTACCAAACTGACATTGTCCTATGTTTTATATATAGACATTTTTTTTTTAATTACAAAAAAAACTGGCAAAAGATTGTATGCATTTACCTCGTACAGCATGATGCTTTGAAGTATATAGACATTGTGGAATGACTAAATCTCTCTAATTTACATATGTATTACCCTAGATAGTTAATCGTTTATGTGATGAGGACATATTACACCCACTGTTAGAATTTTCCAAGAATACAATACAGTATTAACTATAGTTTCATGTTTGTTGTTGGTAAAGGACCAAATCCAAAGTTATTAATCATCTAGTTCCTTTGCTGTTGATTTGTAAACTTCATTCTTCCAGGTTATATCTTCATCAAACACCAAATTTTATAGGAGGATTTATACCCTAAATATAAAAGCAAAAAAAAAATGTTTTTTTTTTAAAGGAAATAAGTCCTTACCTGCTTAAAGTTTTCATTGTTCTTTTGTTTATATTTGTTTTTATTAAATATTAATTAGAATCAAAAGGCTGTTCAAACTATGAAAGGTATGAATAATAATGATAATATGAACCTACCACCCAATTTAAAGGAAAACAAAATCCCCTGTGTTCCCATTTCATTCCATTCAGAGGTTACCATTACCCTAAGTTTTTACTATTATTCCCTTCCTTTTAAATTTTACCTTATATGTCTGTTTTGCTAAGCAGTATGTTTTTTGGGTTTTTTTTAAGTACCATTATATTCCTGAAATTCATCTAAGTTTTTCCATGTTGCTATAATTTTTATATTTACCCCCTGATTCCTAATATTTCTTTGTACGAATATACCCCAGTTTATCCATTTTACTGTGGATGGGCATTGAGTTAGTTGTAATTAAATTGTTCCTGTGAATATTATTATACATAACTCTGGGTGTGCAAAATAGTACTTTCTCTAAATATACATAGGAGTAGGACCACTGGGTTATACTATATTTGGCATTTTTTAATTTCTGGGTTTTAAATCATCTTTATAAACAGTTTACTACATCATTCCTGTATTAAAGATGATTTTTAAAAAGTATTTTATCAGCATTTCTAGTTGTTTTTAGGAAGGAGGCTGATGAGGATTCCTGTTCTGTCATACTGCTGATATGGACAGTCCAGCTAGTTTGTTTTTGACATGAACATTTTTTGCCTGTAGCTCCCCATATATACGGCACCGCCGCTCCAGTCTAAATATGTTGAAGAGCAGCCTGGTCATTTACAAATGGGCTTTGCTTCTGTCCGCACTGCAACTGGTCGTTATATTGGCTGGTGCAAGGTAAGTCATTTCTGATAGTGGTTTAATATCAGAGATTTCTGATTAATTGTTCCAGTTACCTATTGATGTGTAGCAAACTAATCCAAAAACTTACTGGCTTAAAACCACAACCATTATATTACAAATAGCTTATGATTTTGTAAGTCATGAATTGGTCAGAGTTCAGACAGATGATTCATCTGTTGGATGTTGTATTGACAGAGGTGGCCCAGTGGTGTTCATCTGGTGAATAAGCTGATCTAGACAGTCCAAGACAGCTTCATTTGCACCTCTGGCACCTTGTTAAGGATGGCTGGAAGGCTGGGTTCAGCTGGGATTATTGACTAGAATGCTTACACATGGCCTCTCAAGCATGGTGATCGCAAATAGGTCGTATACAACTTAACACGGGTAATTCAGGGCTCCTAAAGACAGTGTTACAAGTGGCCCTAGGCAGAATTTGCCAGGCTTTTTACCTATCCTCAGATATCCAAGAAAGCCACTTCTACAGCATTCTATTGTTAAGTCACTAAGGCCAGCTCAGTTTTAAAGGGAAGGGAATTAGATGCCAACTATCAATAGAAGTAGCAGCAAATAATTTGTCGCTATATTGAACCTACTATACCACTACTGCATAAAGTAGTTCATCAAGCATTTATGTCACCTAGCATGGACAGCATCACTCACTTTTTATGTGAAGTTCTTAGATTACTTCTGAATATTTTCTTCTTTGGCTAAGCAAAATGTTGTTTACTTGTTGGAGTTAGCTCATAAGACCATTTTAACTACTGTAAACTATTGGGCAAAGTAGAATACACCTTACTTTAATGCTTAGCCTTCAATTAGCAATATCCATCAGCAGAGTAGTAAGCTGATAAAACACTGATGTTTCATTAGCATCACATAAACATAATTCTGTTAGCATCAGTAACTCCAGCATCAGTATCTTAATGTTGGTACAAGTGTTTTCATCATTCTTACCTAGTAACCATGTGACTTTTCCCCAAATATAGCCTGATTGTGAACCATTGTTCTTTTTTTAGTTTCTATCAATTTTCTGTAAAAAGAAACCTAATGAGCTTATGAAAAATAATGTATGCTTGGGTGAAATACCAAATCAATGAACTCTGGTGATTCCAGATGATATTTTGAATATCTGATAAATACATGATGTTATTTTTGAAAACCAGTGGTTCTCGTATAATTCTAGTGGTACTAGTTGTACTACACACTATTCCTAGTTTGATCTAAGAGGGAAATACTTTAACCAATTATAGTCTGCGTCATGCCCCTATGACTATATTCCAATAGCTAGATGATTCAGACTTAAGCCTCCTGAGACCTAATTTTCCATAATGTTCTCAAATTTTTCTTCAGTGAAATAAAATGTTCCTGAGAGGTCTTTAAAAATTGCTCTTGTAACCATCATCCAATTTAAGACTGAAAAGAGTGTTTTATTCCATTAATATGATGAAACAAATAGATTGAAGAAAGGCAATTTCCAGTGCATTTCGTCCTAAATGTAAACAACTTTTCTAATTTTCCCCTAAAAATGTAATCTATTCTTTAAAAAATATGTCTGACTCAAATTTGTTCCACATTAAGCCTAGAATCACGTAGAGCAAATTTAATTCCTACTCCTAGCCTAGTGTTTTGAAATTTAGGTAACACTGACCCCATGTGTTAAAAATGAATTCCTTAGCAGAGATAAGGAAAATTTTTTTTTACAAGATGACTAATTTTCTTCCTTAATGGCTAAATGATTCCCAATCGACTGGTCAATAGGTATTTTAATTTTGAAGGTGAAATACTCTCAAGACAGTCTCTACAGAAATGTACTTCAACGGCAGTTAGCATTTATGCTGATTTGTGCAATTTTAAACCAAGATGAACCTCTCCTCTGCATCTCTCTGATAACCATTAAAATATCAAAGACAAAATTATAAAACCAAGCTATCTCTATAACAAAAACTTATTTCTTTCCTGTCTAATATAATAATCTCTATTTTCTCTGCTTTGAAAATCTCTTTTGTTCTTGTTTTTATCCCATGATTTCATAGCAGCTAGCTCAGAGAAGGAGACCATATATTTGGATTGTGTTTTTTGGGTTCTTCAACAGAGCAATACATGACCACGAGTAAATCATTTTGTGACTTCCTTTTTTTTTCTTATGTAAGTGATATAATACCTAGCACACAATAACTATATTTGACACTCTTTTGCACTGAAATAAATCGGTTGGAAACAGGTAAAATTAAAGATTTGCTTTAAAGCTTTAATTCCTCCAATAGATAAACATAGTTTTGATTTCTAGAGAATTTATATTCCTGTTTAAAAACAGGGTAAACACTGGTCTATGCAGGATGATATCTGTCCTGAGGTAATTTAGATTTTTTTTTCTCATTCTAATGTACACTAAGAAAAGGGAAGAAGATGAAGCCCTTTGCTTTAGGCATTTTGCCCTTTTTTTCCCTCCACAAATCATCATGTTGTTCCTATTGCATCTTTATTAATCAGATGTTGGTTCTAAACTGAAATATCCCTCCCTTCTTACTTTATTTAAATTCCATTCATTTTTCTAGGTCATTATAAAATAAGATGATAAATCTTTATTTTTTTCAGTATCTTTTCTGCTCTGATTATTTCATAGACATTACATTACCCATTTATATGAGAAAAATGGTATAAATATTATCCATGTTAAATAGAAGGAAAAGCAGAAAATGAAAACAAACTAAGTAAATGAGTATTTTCATAGTGAATACATAAAAAAGCTGGATTTAGATTCGGACATAATGGTAAGTCAGCCTTTTAATATAATCTCAGAGATGCAGGCAATTTTATCTCATTATCAACAGCTTCAAAAATGCAGATGTCTTCCTCCCCCCTCCTTTTTTTTTGCTTAGGGTGTTTATGTCTTTGTGAAAAATGGGATAATGGATACAGTACAATTTGGAAAAGGTAGGTGAGTGAATAATTAGAAATGTTTTATTGTGTTTTTAAATTGCATTGTTTAAATGCAAAAAAAATTAACTCGGTATGTTATCCATTGTCATGCTTTTATCAACTCAGAAGGTACTCTGTATAGAAATTTATTGATAATAATAGCAAAGCAATAATATCCACTATTCAGCAGTTACTATTGGCTAAGGTGTTGTACTAAGCATTTTACATAATTTTTGTCACAATTCTGTTAGTATTGGTATTATAATTATTCCCATTTTACAGATGAGGGCAACTGAGGTTTAGAAAGGTTAAATAGGTTATTGAGGTCACATAACTAGAAGTGGTAGTGCCAGTATACAAACTGAGGTCTGTTTTGACTACAAATTCTATATTATATATCATAAAGCATAAATTAAAAACATGTCTCCATTGTTGCTAATTAGTTTAAGTGCTATTTGCTGTTAAAATACATTGTATTTTGCTGTCAATTGTTAGGAAATGTTTTAGCAATCACTAACCCTGGAATATTTAAGCTAATGGCTAAAAACCAGTTGCATTTGACTCTTTAGCTTGTTAATGGTGTTTAGCAACAGATATAGCTTTCTAATATTCTTGGCTTATGCCAGTTGTCATAATAAATATGTATAGGAGATAGAAAGATGAGCTAAAATTTTGAATGTTTCCATGAAGCTGATGATCTGTATTTGAATGATCGTTATTTAATGTATTAGGAATTAATTCAAAATTATATTCCTCATCAATCTTGTGGAATAGGATTAAATATGTGACTGCCATTAAATAATTAACTATGATAGAAAAGTGTACGTTTGGAACCAGAAACAATTTAAATATATAGAAAGCCAAGAACTCTGGACTTTCACCCACTCTTCATCTACTTTGCTCACTGATGATTGACTTTAACCAACAGCAGTGGCTGTCCTGAGGTTATTAGGGAGTAGTGGCAAGCAAGGTCTGGTAGCTGTGTGTATCCTTAAATTATTATTCAAAGCTCCTTAATAAAGTATCTATTTCAGTTCTTACAGGAAGCCACCAGTGTTTGAACAGATAAAGGCAAAAGCATATTCGTTATAGAGATATAATACATACACAGTCGGGAATTTACCTTATGGTAACCCATATTATGATGTGTCCTCTAGCATTACATTTCTTTATAGTAATAATCACCAGTATCATTAAGAAAATAAATATTAAATCAACTATGGAAGGAAAATTTTATTTTGTAACAAGTAAATCTAGTTTTTTAGGTTGCTACTCATATCATCATTACGTATAGCTCTTTTGAAGAGTGTTTGAACCATCCATTATTATCTTAGCAAGTCTCTTTAACCTTCCTACATTATAACTGTATAGAATGTTCAGTAGAATTCAGTTATTTATGTTAACTTTTAACTGATTTCCTGAGATGCTTATGTCTATCTGAAGAATCCTCCTCAAGATTTTCTTCCGAAAATGGGAGTTATTACAGTTTCAGGATTGGTGGGCTTGGTTTCAGCGAGAAAAGGTAAGGTTTTTAAAAGTATATTCTCTCTTAGTGCCATGATATTTGTTTTTGAATTTTATGGTCAAGAGAAAACCTCATATGCTTTATTGAATATTATCTGGATAGGCTACTGTAAAAATTTTTATATTCTGTGTTCACAGCATGGTTACTTTTATAAGGACTTTTTGTTTTCAAAACTATAGCTATTCCAAAGGCTGTTCAGCATCATTAGTCATTAGGGAAATGCAGATGAAAATTAGAATGAGGTACCATGTCAGTCCCAACAACATTGGGCAGGATGAGACCAAGAGAAAGTCCAATTTTGCCTCACATATAAGTATCTCTGTCTCAACTCTTTAAAGTACCCACAGAATATGGGTGGTCATGAGTGGGAAAAGTAGTTTGAGTGATTAGTATATATGTTTGCATTAAGGTAAAACTCTCAAATTTTTTTGGTAGTTAGTGACTCTTAAGATCTTTTAAGAAAAAGTTACCTAGAAAACAAAATGACAAATTATAATTTTAATAGGAACAACTATATATTTTTTAAAAATTTATTTTAACATTATCATACAGTAGATTCATACAATTCTATCAGTTTTACTATATACATAGAGTCATGTAACCATCACCACAAACCAGGATACAGAACAGTTACATCATTCCCAAAAGTGCCTCATGCAATCTGTCTGTAGTCACACCTTCTCCCTGCTTCTAAACCCCAGAAATGCTGATCTGTTCTCTGTCACTGTAGTTCTGTCTTTTTGAGAATGCCATCTAAATGGAATGCGTAGACTGGTTTCTTTCACTCAGATTGTCAAAATTGTTGCACGTGTCAGTAGGTTGTTCCTTTTTGTTACTAAGTAGTATTCCCTCATATGGATGTGCCACATTTTACGTTATCACTTACCTGTTGGACATTTGGGTTGTTTCCCACTTTGGGTGGCTCAGAATAGAGCTACTATGAACATTTGTGTACAGGTTTTTCATTTCTCTAAGCCCTTACTAAGATAGTGTATTTCTATAGTCACTAGCCATTTTGATCACCTTCCATCCTACCTTTGTCCACACCCCAGTTGCCAGACATTGTCCCCAAACGGAATTTCTTATATTGGAAGGCACAGCTCTGAGCTAGTCAGGAATATGATTCTTTTTTCGTTCCATATGAATTTTAAAATAGTTTTTTCTGATTCTGTGAAGAATGTCAGTGGTAACTGAATGGGAATACCATTCGATCTGTAAATTACTTTGGGCAGTATGGCCATTTTCACAATATTGTTTCTTCCCATCCATGAGCATGGAAAGCTTTGCCACTTGTTTGTGTCCTCTGTGATTTCCTTGAGCAATGATTTGTGGTTCTCCCTAAAGAGGTCCTTCACTTCCCTTGTTAGCTGTATTCCTAGGTATTTTATTCTTTTGTGGCAATTGCGAATGGGAGTTCATTCATGATTTGACTCTTCTTGCCTGTTGTTGGTATATAGGAATGCCAGCACATTTTGCACATTTTTATATCCTGAAACGTAGCTGAAGTTGCTTATCAGCTTAAGATGCTTTTGGTCTGAGTTGAGAGGGCTTTCTAGATATAGGGATCATGTCATCTGCAAACAAAGACAATTTGACTTCCTCTCTTTCTGTTTCAATACCCGTTATTTTTTTTTTTCTCTTGCCTGATTGCCCTGGCCAGAACTTCTCCTACGATGTTGAATAAGAGTGATGAGAGAGGTCATCCTTGTCTTGTGCCAGTTTTCAAGGGGAATGTTTCCAGCCTTTGCCCATTCAGTATGATATTGGCTTTGGGTTTGTCATAAATGACTCTTATTATTTTAAGGCATGTTCCTTTAATAACTAGCTTATTGAAAGTTTTTAACATGAAGGGATGTTGAATTTTATCAAAAGCCTTTTCTGCATCTATTCAGTTAATTGTGTGGTTTTTGTCTTTAGTTCTTTTTGCATGATGAATTACATTTATTGATTTGGATATGTTGAACAAGACTTGCATCCCAGGGATGAAGCCAGCTTGATCATGGTGGATAAGCTTTTCGATATGCTTCTAGATTCAGTTTGCAAGTATTTTATTGAGGATTTTTGCATTGATGTTTATCAGGAATATTGGCCTGAAGTTTGCTTTTTTTGTTGTATCTCTGCCAGGTTTTGGTATCAGAATGATGCTGGCCTCATAGAATGAGTTAGGGAGAAGTCCCTTCTTTTCAGTTGTTTGGAATACTTTCAGAAGAAATGGTACCAGCTATTCTTTGTACCTCTGGTAGAATTCAGCTGTAAAGCCATCTGGTCCTGGGCTTTGCTTGGATGGTGGGCTATTTATTACTGCCTCAATTTCAGAACTTTTTACTGGCCTATTCAGGGATTCAACTTCTTCCTGGTTCAGTCTTGGGAGGGTGTATGTGTCCAGAAATTTATCCATTTCTTCTAGATATTATAGTATATTTGCACAGAGGTGTTTATAGTATTCTCTGTTGGTATTTTACATTTCTGTGGGATCAGTGGTGGTATCCTCCTTATCATTTCAGATTGTGTTTATTTGAATCTTCTTTTTTCTTTATTAATCTAGCTAGCAGTATATTTTATTGATTTTTTAAAAAGCTCCTGGATTTGTTGGGTTTTTTTTGAAGGGATTTTTGTGTCTCTGTCTCCTTCAGCCCTGAAGCTTGGTTATTTCTTGTCTTCTGCTAGCTCTGTGGTTTGTTTGCTGTTGGTTCTCTAGTTCTTTTAGTTGTGATGTTAGGATGTCGATTTGAGATCTTGCTAGATGCATTTAGTGCTATAAATTTCCTTCTTAACACTGCTTTAGCTGTGTCGCAGAGATTCTGGTACATTGTGTCTTTGCTCTCCTTAATTTCAAAAAACATCTTGATTTCTGCCTTAATTTCATTATTTACCCAGAAGTCATTCAAGAACAGCTTGTTCAATTTCCATGTAGTCATATGGTTTTGAGTGAGTTTCTCAATCTTGAGGTCTAATTTGATTGTGCTGTGGTCTAAGAGACTGTTATGATTTCAGTTGTTTGCCATTTGCTGAGGAGTGTTTTACTTCCAATTATGTGATCAATTTTAGAGTAAGTGCCACATGGCACTGAGAAGAATATATATTCTGTTTTTTGGGGGAGGGAAGGAGTTCTGTAGATATCTATCAGGTCCACTTGATCCAGAACTGAGTTCAAGTCCTGAATATCTTTGTTTATTTTCTGTCTCAATGATCTGTCTGATATTGACAGTGGGGTATTAAAGTCTCCCGCTATTGTTATATGGGGGTCTATGTCTCTTTGTCTTTAAGTACTTGTCCTTAAGTACTTGCTTTTTGAATCTGGGTGCTTTTGTATTGGGTGCATATAGATTTAGGATAATTAGTTCTTCTTGTTGAGTTGAGCCCTTTACCGTTATGTAATGTCCTTCTTTGTGTTTTTTGACATCTGTTGGTTTAAAGTCTATTTTGTCAGACACTAGGATTACAACCCGTTTTTTTCTGCTTTCCATTTGCTTGGTAAATTTTCCTCCATCCCTTTATTTTGAGCCTATGTGTGCCTTTGCACTTGAGACCTGTCTCTTGAATACAGCACACTGGTGGCTCTTGTCTATTTGACCAGCTAGCAATTCTATGTCTTTTAATTGGGCATTTAGCCCATTTTTATTTAAGATTAATTTTGTTATGTGTGAATTTGATCCTGTCATAATGATGCTGGCTAGTTAATTTTGCAGACTTGTTAATGTAGTTGCTTCATAGTGTCATTGGTCTGTGTACTTTAGTGTGTTTTTGTAGTGGCTGATAATGATTTCTCTTTTCCATGTTTAGTGATCCCTTCAGGAGCTCTTGCAACAAAGGCATGGTGGTCATGAAATGCCTCATCATTTGCTTGTCAGGATGCATTTTATTTAAAAATAGAGGTGAATAGCAGATATCAGAGTAATTTGTTCTTGCAGGCTTCCTTAATAATAGTTAAACCAGGCAGAACTCTTGTTTTTACCTTCCCTAAACTGCAAATTTGCCTGCAAACATTCATTTTAGTTTTTATAATATACCAGATAGGCTGTTCCCTTGTTACATTAGGGATTGTATAAGCTGTTTCCGATAATAAAAGTACTTATCCCAATTTAAAAACCCATCTTCCAATTGCCCAGATCATAATTACAGTCTAAGATACTCAAATAGGCATTTGGCATACATATTATTTTGAACCAACAGTCTAGTTGTATGTATGGAACTAAGCTATGGCTTAGAGCAGTGGATTTCAAACTATTCTGTAGAACCCTCAGTGTCATGGATGTGTTTAGTGGTGGTATCGGGATAAAGGAAAAACCACACATCCAGGGTTTGATACAGAGCTTCCCACCCCCAAGTTACTCAGAGCAGCATCAAGTTTATAGGTTTTATATATCGAAGTTCCCAGGGAGATTCTATTTGAAAGATATTTTAAAGGATTTTGGTATCAAAAAAGATATGAAAATAACTCGTGAATGAGGTATAGTTAAGGCACTTTTGGATGTGCATTACTTACGTCAAGTTACTTGCATAAGTAATTCAGTATTCTAAATCAGTGACATGAAGGAGTTATGTACCTGTTAAAGTCCTTAGGTGATTATTTAGTTGAGTCATTCACCTTCCTAAATACTCAATCAAGAAAGGACATTAAGAGAGAGTCCATTTCACTTTAACATGGTGTCATAAACACAGTAGTTAATTATCTATATTATCATGCTTTATTAGATACTTGCAAAATTGTGGTTATAACTTTGGGTTTCATAGGACATGAAAAATACCTAGCTTTCAAGCAGAAGAAAATCATCAATTCCTTTTGTGTAGGAAATTGTCAGTATTTAGATTGAGAATACTTTTGTTAAATTGGACATGACAGCTAAGGAGTAATTGAGTTGAGATCCTTAAGGGTGTTTTTAGCTTCCATCTTGATTGGTATAATTACCTAAAAAGTAATTTAACAGAGGGTGATGGCTTACCAGGGGAGCAAAGAAAGCATTACAGTATAAGAACATCAAGTCTCTGGTGGCATTTATTTGGAGTTTAATAATTTATTTGCATTTTATAGGTTCTAAGTTTAAGAAAATTACTTATCCTCTGGGACTGGCCACTTTAGGAGCAACTGTTTGCTACCCAGTTCAGTCGGTAATAATTGCTAAGGTGAGTTCTTTTTAAATAATTGTCTGTCAGTGTGACAATATTTAAATGTTACACAGCACCTGCAACATTTAATTTTAAGAGGCATAGTTGATTCTTATGTTGGCCAAATCACATTAGCATCTCAGCATTGTAAATGCCATTCTTAATAGGATGAATTTGTTTAAATATAATTCAACAATGTAAAGACAAATTTGAGGATTATGATCAGAGACAGTGAATTAGAATTTATGAGGAGAAATACTGCTCCATTGTTGAGGTATATAAACTTGAATTTTTATTTAAAGGAAGATTAAAATACTAGCAGCTGTTTGGTTCAGCAGATTAACCTGATGTAAGAAACAACCAGTTGATAGATTGGCTTCTGTGGTTTCTGAAGGTAACACACACACACACACACACACACACACACACACACACAAACTCAATATATCAAAACTACTTAGAATTAAGAAATATCTGTATAAATGCTTATTATAGTTGTTTTGTCATTTTCTTGTGAGCTTAATTACAAATCCAAATTCTCTTAATGATTTGAACAGTTTTTGTCAGTATTTTATTATTAACACATGTTCAGATTGAGAAGGAAACTTTGGGTTATGCATTTTTTTCCCCTCATTTCCTTCTCTTAATTACCAACAGTTAACATTTCCCCCACACACTTGAAACAATGTGTATGTTACCAGAAGGACTTTCTGTACTTGTATTCTCATTAGTTCATCTCATTAATTATTGATGTAGAGAAAGTTGCCTATCAATATTTTGAGAATGTCAAGGATATGGTGTACTATGTAGTTTGTAATGTGGTCAAACTATAAAAGCTCATAACAAAGGAAAAGAGCATTATTCATTAAGTCTAGTTATATCCGAAATAATTGATAACATTGTAAACTTATTTTTAAAATTATTTCCTAATAATTTACATAGAAATTAACCACTTAAATTAATAAGATGCTAGTATTGAGAGAAAATGTTAAGCTCATTTAATTCAACCTTGGTCTTTTCTGGTTTATCTATGGGGAAACAGTGGCCCAGAGAAGTTTCACAATGACTGACTTCCCCAGCATCATACTGAGCTTCAGATTTTTTGCTTCCATGTTCATTACTCTTCCCAGTGGATGATGCTTCCACTGATTCTTCTTTTTTGTAAGAGTAATGACATCATGGTTGTTTTTACAAATTTTACCTGTTTATCTTTAGATAATTTAAATATTTCAGAAAAGTTTAGGAAAAAAACAACCTGCCAACCAAAATGCATCCATCCATATAAATATCCACATCAACATTGGGATGGAATGTTCTTCTAGACAGCTTACCATGCATACACAGAGATGGAAAAACAGATGTTTGAATAGGCAGATAAGAATGAGATCATAGTATATGTCTTATTTTTATTTTTTAAAATAAAATATGAATTTTACTTTTACAAAAGACAAAACAAAAGAAATGCTGAACTTCAAATAAAATTTTTCTAGTATAAGAGATTTTAATATCCTTCGCCCACTTTTGAATGGGCTTGCGAAAATGCAATAAAAATTAAAAAAAAGAGATTAATTTTTAAACGTTCTTCTAGAGTAAATAATAATTGTTACTTAAGTTCCTAGAGTTGAAATCCTTGCTTTTCTTTTGACTATATCACATGTAATATCTGACAAATTCAAATATATATATATTTTTTCAGATGGAGTCTTGCTCTGTTGCCTAGGCTAGAGTGCAGTGGCACGATCTTGGATCACTGCAACCTGTGCCTCCCGGGTTCAAGTGATTCTCCTGCCTCAGCCTCCCAAGTAGCTGGGACTACAGGTGTGCACCACCATGCCTGGCTCATTTTTGTATTTTTAGTAGAGACGTGGTTTCACCATATTGGTCTGGCTTGTCTTGAACTGCTGACCTCATGATCTGACCGCCTCAGCCTCCCAAAGTGCTGGGATAACTGGCGTGAGCTACCGCGACCGGCCTGTAATGTTTTTCTTAACCTGAGATCCATGATGGACTTTAGGAAATCTATGCACACCCTCCTAGCCAAAACTTTATGAAAAGTCATGTGTGTACAAGAAAAACCTTATTTGTCATAATCAGGACCAATAGTTAACAATTTAAAATGTTAAAACAGTGAGTTGTAAAAAAAATATAAATATATATACCCTCAGTTTTACTTCAAATTAAAACATAAATGTCCTTCTTCAGCCTGGCCAATATTGTGAAACCCTATCTCTAGTGAAAATACAAAAATTAGCCAGGCCTGGTGGTGGGTGCCTGTAATTCCAGCTACTCATGGAGGCGGAGGTTGCAGTAAGCTGAGATCTCACCACTGCACTCCAGCCTGGGCGACAGAGTGAGACTCCGTCTCAAAAAAACTATTTTTTTTCTTTTTTCTCTATTTTGAAGTAGGACTTTTCTTTGAGTATTGGTTTCCTGGTTAAAGATCCATAACATCATTCTAACCATAAGCCATATTTGTAATATGTCTTCTACAATTTCCAGATTAGGTTTCTTTAAAATAGAATGAACAGTTAAAAACATTAAAAAAAATAATGAGTGCTGAATCTTTTAGATGGATTTAGTTTATATTTCTCCCATCTGTTGTAATTGTCTTACTCATGTCTAATTTTCATAGCAGTTATTTTTTAGCCATTCATATTTCAGTCTTTATGAAGCATTTAACTTAATTTTCCTAGAAACAGTAATTCTTTTTACACTCATATTTTATCATATTATGTTACATTTAGATTGTTTAATTACAAGTAAAACTGATGTAGCAACTTGAGGAAAAAAGCAACTTATTTTTGACAAGCATACTAATCAAATTGTGAAAGATAATACCTTGGCATATTGGAGAGCACCTGATAGGAATGAATATTCAGCATTCTACAAACATCATTTATAATAAATTTTTAAAAAGTTTTATTAGTCAAGTCTCTTAAAAGGATGTCAGGTGAGAGCTTTTATACGGTGTTTCTATTTTCCTGAAGGAAAGGACCTATAGCTTTCAGGAGCTTCTCCAAGGCATCTATGATATTAAAAAGTTTAAGAAATGTTAGTCCAGAAGGTCTTTGAAAAATGCAAGTCTCACTCCAGTTATTCATCATTTTGAAAATATACTTCAAGATGGAATTACTGTTTGCTTTTTATAATTTTCCCCACAATATTTTTCTTAACATGTAAAGAGTAACAAGTAGTCAAAAAAAAAGTAGTCTGTCTTTGAAAACTATAAAATAGGAATAAACTAACCAAATAATGTTTTAAGGCCTATATAAAAGAAAAAAAAAAAACTATCAAACTTTACAGAAGGGCATTTTTTAATTTTCACAATATTTAATTGATGAATAAAGATCGAATATATTCAAGGTGTACAACATGATGACTTGATGTACATATACAT
Source organism: Cebus imitator (assembly GCF_001604975.1). Classification (NCBI taxonomy): domain Eukaryota; kingdom Metazoa; phylum Chordata; class Mammalia; order Primates; family Cebidae; genus Cebus; species Cebus imitator. The sequence goes on along the minus strand of NW_016107968.1, from coordinate 636,228 downwards.
TATATAATGATTATTACAATCAGGTTAACACATCCTTCACCACCCTTGCAGCACATAATATACCCAGAACTTGTTCATCTTATGACTGAAAGTTTGTACCCTTTGACCTCATTTACCTCACCCCTATCCCCTGGCAACCTCCATTCTACTTTCTGCTTGTATTCTGGGTATATATATATATAAACAATGCAATCAGTATCTTGAAGAGATATATGTACTTCCATGCTCATTGCAGCATTATTTGCAATAGTCAAGATTAGAAACAACCTGAGTGTCTCTCCGTGGATTAATGGATAAAGAAAATGCAGTACACATATGTAATAGAGTGGTATTTAGCCATTAGAAAAGGAAACGCTGCCATTTGCAACAGAATGGATGAACCCAGAGGACATTATACTCAAACAAATAAAACAGACACAGAGACAAATACTGTTTGATCTCACTTATATGTGAAGGATGTTTAACAAAAAATCTTGAATGTCTTTGGTGATATATCCTGTTTCTAGATGAAAAGACTAAATGTTCAAATACTGCAACTGTTTCAAAATCTAGAAATTTAATTCAGTTCTTACAAAGGTCCTGTATTTGAATGGAGTATGACATTCATGCACATAGTATTTATTGTCTCTCTACTGTGTATTGGTTACTACAGCATAGACAGTAAAATAGATCAAGAGGACAAAAAAGAATATCCAACACATTATATTGAGTATATCTTTGTACACAACTGGGTAGGGGATTGACATGTGGTACAGGTGGCATTTCAGGTCAGTGTGTAATGGAAAGGATGGATTTTTTTTCAGGAAATGTGTTGGAATAATTGGCTGTTTGGAACAATACTCAGATCTTTACCAACTATCATGGGAAAACTAATTCTAGGTGGAATAAAGATCTAACCATAAACTAGAATACTATAAAAAGTATGAGAAGAAAAAGAGGAATACCTGTTTAATTTTGAGATAAGAAAGGCTTTCTTAAGCAAAATATAATACACAAGCCATCAAAGAAAAAGTTGACATATCTGACTACATCAAAATTAATACATTTCTGTAGATTACAAAATACCATACACAAAGTTAGTGGATACGTGAAAAACTGGGAAAACTATTTGTTACATATATGACTAAGTATGAATATCCTTCATGTATTAAGAACTCCTATAAATCAATGAGCAAAAGATGAATGTGCCTTCTGGGAAAATGAAAAAAATACATGAATAAGCAATCTATATAATAAGAAACATAAATGGCCTAATATATATAAGATACTTGATTTTATCAACAATCAAATAAATGCAGATTTGGAAAACCATTTAGATATTGGTTTTTAGCCTTTCAATTTGACAAAGATTTAGAAGACTTATAATATCACTGGTGGTAAACAGGGTAGGAAACAGACTTATACTCTTGATGGGACTGTAAATTGCCGCAGTATGTTGCTGACTTTCCGGAGAGCAGCATGGTAATACTGTCAAAAATTAAAATGTGTATACTCTTCAGTGCAGAAATTTCAACTCTAGGAATGTATCCTGAGGAAACACCGTAAGGGTTATGGCCCCAATTGTATGTGTAAGGATGCTAATTTCATCATTGCTTATACTTGTCATCCCTCTACCCCCAAAAAGGAAAACAGCTCATATGCTCACCAACAGTGGATTTGGTAAATCATTGTGCCTCAATGATTTGTTTAACAAATTGTGGCACATCCATTATAGAATACTAAACCAAGCAGCAATTTTAAAAAGTAGATCTAAGAATATATAAAATGATGTAGAACCATGCCTGTGAAATATTGTCAAGCTTTTAAAAAATCCTATCTCAGAATAATATGTTTCCTGTGATCTCATTTGTATTTAAAAAGGAAAACAAACTAAATACATATGTAATTTATTTTGAAAATTTAATTGAAAACATAATTGAGATTGTATTATATAATCTCTTCTGCAACTTTTTCAAATTAGTGGTTCATCATGAACTTCCATTCAAGCCAGTACATACAGAACTACCTCATCTTTTTTGAAAGATCTATAAATGTTAACATTATATTTGTTTTAAAATTTGTTTGTGTATATTTAATGTATATATGAGTAAAAAGTCAGGAAGAATATGTATAACTGTTAACAAAGGTTATATTTGGGGAGGAAGAGGAATTTCTTTGTACTACTGTATTACTTAACTTTTCAAGTGTAGGTATATACTTAGTAAAAACAATAAAAATATTTCTATTTGAGGATGGAAACCTAATTTTTAAAACAAATATGTTTGTAGAAATTGTAATCTGGGAAAGCCCCTCAAAACATCTTTAAAACTTGAAAAATCAATGGCTGTTGAAATTACTTTAATCCGAATGAACAAAAGGATTGGAGAAGAATAGGAAAAAAGAAGAAATCAGAAGCAGATTTTCAAAGAGAAAGAGAGACGAATGAAAATGACAGTAACTTGAGGAATTCAGTGAGCATCCCAGCCTCTGCTTGAGTATATTTACCGATCATTGTTTATTTTTACCTTTCTACCAAAAAGAAGAATATTCTTTGGAAGAATTAGCTGATGCTTTTTATTTCTTTAGGAATGGAGAAAGCCCCATAAAATTTTAAGCCAAAGCATTAACTTTGTAGCGTGTTAAAAATCTAATTTTCTCAGTCAGCAGTTTATTCCCAAAACTCCTGTTAATAGACACAGTTTTCACTTATATCACCATGTTATATACCTTAAATAGATACAGTTTTTTCATGTCAACCTGATCTCAATAAAGCTGAAAAAATTTTTAAAAATAATGTAGGCATAGTTTTAGATTTATATGTTACGTTGTGAATGCAGATTATACATTTCTGATAGCCCTTTGTATGACACCACAGTTTTTTCACATAAGATTTTAGAAATGGTGCTTTGTGTTATATGATTTAGAGATTTATATCTTTATTGATTCCTACCTGAGTGTTCATATAAAATACCTGACAAATCTAAAATGTATTTTTATTTTAACTTTTAAAAATATATGTTATTTGACTTCCTTTTTGTTTTATTTAGGTAACAGGGAAAAAGATATATGCTACAAGCCAGCAAATTTTTGAAACAGTTAAATCACTGTGGACGAAAAGCAACAAAAAAGAGTCACTTCCTCAACCTAAGGAAAAAACTAAGGTAAAGTTTAAATGGAACAAGACGGTCCACATTGAGTTGTGTTTGGGTGGGTGTTGGCTTGTAATGAGGGTACTGGACAGAGGTCGAGGATAAAATGAGAAAGTAGATGAAGGAATTTGGTATAATTTTTTAAAGATGTTTTATTCGCTTAGTAAAATGATTTACTTATCAAGGAAAAATCTTTTTGGTAAACAGCTAGGATCCTCTGCCGAAATACAAGTATCTGGAAAAACAACTCACGTCTTGAAACAACACTCAGTGCCTTTGCCAACAGAACTCAGCTCTGAAGCAAAGACCAAATCAGTGTCCACCTCAGGTTTGTTGGGAATAATTGTTTCGTTTTCATTCTTTTCTTAAATAATTTGATAGCATTATCATTATTGGTTTGAACTTACAGATGCGTTTTTTCCGTAAATATTTTGTCTTTCTCGTATCTGTGGTTTGCATTTCTTTTTAGGTTATGAGGCACTTAGGTGCTTGGGATTGTTTTAAATTACCACATAGTTCATAATATAGATCTTTGTATGTGAGGATACAGAGTAGCACTGAGAGGTTGATTGGGTGAAACATTTCATATAACGTTATAAATATGAGCTATTTTATCAGGTGGGGGAAAATGGGCCTTTCTAGATTCTAGAAATTTAAAGGTACGAGTCACACCTACATAAAGAAATGTAAGCTTCCATTTTTTGTGCTATTTACCTGTCAGTCTCCCTGTCAATCTTAAGACTTGTAATGTTGCTAGTATTCCATACTGGCAATAAATACTTTGTGGAACCAAACAGTGACAATTACGCTTTCTAAAAAAATACTACCATGATTTTACTGTGATCAAAAAGAAGGTGACAGAGTGTTTGATACCATTTTGACAATGTATTCATATTGATTTGCATAGTTTTATCTACATGTACAATGTGAATGGTAAAACCCATTAAGTTGTCTTACTGCAAAGGAAAGGTGACTAACTCAGAGGTTGGGGAATAATAATAATATCCACCTTTTATCAAGCACATACTGTAATGCAGGGAGCTAGAAATGTGTTATTCAGCACTTACCCACAAAGTAAAACAAAAACCTCTGCTGGATCGGTAATTATTCCCCTTTTATGATGAAGAGACTGAGAATCTGGGAGCAAAAATAGTTGCCCCAAATCATAGAGCTTGTGAGCGGCACAGTTATGTTTATGGCCTAGATCTTGACATCAAAGTCCAAGCTCTTTCCATTGTGTATAGATTATCTAATTTAAAACCGGAATTTAGTCTCTAATTTCAGTCTCCTCCTCTCTCACTTAATCTTTATATAAACTCTCATTGAATAACAAACCTGATTTGAGTTTTACTCTTTTCCTCTGTCCTCTCTCCTTTTTAATCAAGACAAGTTATACAGTTTTTAGAGTCTCTGAATAATCTACAGGTGACCATATTCTCACAAGAATATAATATGGTCATTTTTCCAAATGCTTGTTAATTACAGAGTATCTTTGTGAAGATGAAGCATACTGCAGCTTAACAGTGGGACCAAAACCTTCCCGAGCTAATGTCTTTTCTTCACACATTTGGATGATGGAATCCTTTATTGCCTATCTTGGGTGATGTGGTATATGAAAAGCATTCTAAGGAGATAATGCAGAGGGAGAAAGAGATACCAGTGCCACTCATTCTTGTCATCTATGTCTTGGTCAGTTTGAGCTACTGTAAAAACACCATCGACTGGGTGGCTTGTAAACCACAGAGAGGTGATTAGAATTAGTTGAGGTGTTGAGGGTGGGGCCTTCATGAATGGGATTAGTAGTGCTCCTATGAATCTTGAGAGAGCTTACTTTCCTCTACTCTCTGCCATGTGACAATACATTGAGAACTAGGCTGTCTACAAGCCAGAAGAGGGCCTTCACCAGAACCTGACCACGTTGGCACCCTGATCTCAGAATTTCAGTCTTTAGAACCATGAGAAATAAATTTCTGTTGGATCCAACATTTACGAGCTCTGTTACCTGGTACAAGTTATCAAACACCTCGAGCCTCAGTCTCCTCATCCAACAAAAAGGGAACCATAATAGTTCTTGCATGGTTGTAAAGATTAAATGAGATATGGCATGTAAAGCACTAACTACAATGCCAGAGATAAACTAAGGGGTATCAGTGGATATTAAAATATGTCATTATTATCATTTGCCTAGAGTAATTAGCCATTTTGCTGAGAAACAGATTTTCATTGAGCACACTTTAGGAGTAAGTCACTTACCTAGTGAGCCCAGCCATGGCTACCACATTTCACCATATAGAATAGATCGGCATACTGTCCAACTGTATGTTGTGGCTCTGAATGTGAGTTGTTTTCTACAATCTCATGTACATTAATGGAGAAAATTATTATTATGGGAATTACAAATTTAGAAATTTGGTGTCATAGATCTCTTCAAGCATCTGATGAAAGCAGAATGAAATCTCTCATAGTCTTACAAGATTAATGTCCCTCTAAAGCAGAGGTTGGTAAACTATGGCTGGTATGCCACCTCTGACTCACCATTTTCATATATTCTGCAAGCTAACAGTGATGGTTGAAAAAATCAAAAATAATATTTTGTAACAAGTAAAAATTACATGAAATTCAGATCTCAATGTCTATAAATAACATTTTATTAGAACATACCCACACACATTCATCTATATATTGTCTATGGCTGCTTTTACACTACAGTGGCAGAGCCGAGCAGTTGTGACAGAGACCATATGGTTCACAAAGTCAAAAATATTTGCTACTGACCTTTTGCAGAATAGTTTGCCAATTCTTCGAGAAAGAAGGGATGTGCCACGTACGCGTGACTCATGTCCCCCTTATGGTAGTTGACAGATTTTTTGTGGATTCGGAGACTAAATAGCCAAACTCAAAACGTCTTAACGGCAAAACCTAATTTCTTACAATTTTGGGGGGCTGAGGAGACAGAAACTAGTCAGGTGTCAGTCAGAAGCTTGGGAGTGCCATACCTGTACTGGGAGGAACCAGAAGTTAACTGACTCTTACTAAAACTACAACGCACCCCAGACCCAGCGCAATGCCTGACTAGATTGAGATGATAAGCGTTTCGCCCTTTCTAAAGAGCTTCCTCCTTTCTGGAGCTTCTACCTTTCTTTCATACACAGTGTCCACCATACAAACAAACAAAATAGTAGTTACGCAAAAATGCAGGAAGATGTGATTGATAGTCAGAAGAAAAAACAAATAAATACAACAGCAACAGCAGACCCACAGATGACTTAATATTGACGTTAACTGAAAAGGACTTTAACAATATTAATATTGTTAATATTTAAGTTAACTGAAAGGACTTTACAATAATTATAATTAATATGTTAAATAGGAAAAAATGATGGACAAAATAGATGAAAATATGGAGAATGTCACAGGGACTTAGAATCTGTTAACAGAAAAAACCCTAGTGGCTGTTCTAGAAGTGAAAAATACAGTACCCGAAATTAAGAACTCATTGGGTGGGTTTCACAGCAGACTATATACCAGAAAGCACAGACTTAATGAACTGAAAGACAAGTCAATAAAAACCAGCCAGACTGAAGCTCAGAGAGAAAAAAGGAATGGAAAAGGTTGACAAAGTACTTTATAGTGACGAGTGTCTTTAAGTGTTTGAGTTGCTGAGAAGATGAATGCTGAATGTCATCCTGATTTTATACACGAGAAATCAAAATAGAATTTGTAACAATCTTACTTCATTCAGGAATTTATTAGTTTTCTGTCCCATTTTTTTGTACCTAACTTGCTTAAAATATCAATGAGATAACATGTGAACTAAATTATTAGTTATGTAATACTATCAGATATCACATAAGGGCTATTTGAGACTATAATTCATTGCTGTCTCATAAGTTTAAACATATTTCTTTCCTATTTGTTATAACATCAGCTTTTTGAAAAGTCTGCTAAAAACTTTAAGCAGAAAACATTCTTATTAGAAAGCAAACATATAAAAGTGCAAAGGAATGCATCATGATGATTAGGGCATTCAGATTCAAGACGAGTTTTATGACAGTTCATTCTTTGAGAGGGTAAGAGAGCCCTTAATCCACTCAAGAGATTGAAGAAATTTCTAAGAAAGATATAATTCTTAATTGCTTATTAAGGGCATGAGATGAAGCTTTTTAAAAAGATAGAAATCAAATGACAGACTAAGTGGTTCTAAACCAGAGAGATCCGTATCACAATTACTTGAGGGTTTTTTTTTTCTCCAAAATTCATAGGTTCAGACTCTACTCAAGAATTATAAATCTCAATTTCCAGAGGTGAGGCCTCTAAGCAGGTAGATTTTAGGAAGAGCTCCATAGGGGATTCTGTTAACATATCACTCTAGCTAATAATCTCTGTTTTAAGTTGTTAGTAAATTAAAATCTTGAAGCCTTTTAAGAAATTTTGAGGGGTGATGTAAAGGCAAAAGGACGTTTCTAATTCAGGAAATTGGGATAAGCTGAACCTTTCACCAAATTTAGAATAAGACTATAGATTAAGGAAGTATTTAGAAGTGCTAGAGAACTTAGTTTATGGTTCCCACCAGATGGCAGTAGAGATCAGCAGAACCACCAGTGTGTTCCTAACATTTGTATGTGCTACAGCCTCTTACCAGAATGTTTTCAAATGCAGAAAATAAACACATGGTAATGTATGAATTTCCTTAAGTGTATTAAACAACAATATCTAACAATAGGTCTGAAAACTTTTAATTTTTAATTAGTGGCGAGTGTGAATATTTTGAGATAATCTCTAACAATAATGTAATAAGATATCTGTGGTTTCTGTTGGTGACAAAGAAATCTAAAGTACTGCTGATACTATTGTGTTTTGTTGCCTGTATTCATTATTGAAGAAAATGTCCATTTAAGTCAAAGGTAAGTGAAAATAATGACAAATTTTCCTCATCCAAGTTAATAGATCACATGAGTTCTATAACATACCCCCAAAGGGACACGAAGTTAAGAATTTATACTGTGGAGAGCTTCATTACCTGTACCATCATAAATACTAATTACTTGGAATATGGTTGTTCTGTTAATATATTTGGTGATGAAGTTACACATAGGTATGTCACGATATAATATTTCAGAAAAGGTAGGCATAAGATATATCATTGTATTCTAATTTCTCTCCTTTGTTTTCATTATAAAACTGGAAATTAACTTCCTTTATGCAGAAAAGGCATGGTTCCAAATCTAATAAAATTAATTTTAAGACAAATCAAATTTTGAACATATTTAAAATAAAAACAAATTTCCGAAAAAAGGTTTTTAGTATTATGTCACAAAATAAATATGAAATAGCTGTCTCTTGCCTAGTTACCATGCACAAGGTGTTGTATGCAGCACTTTGTGTGCATTTTCATGTTTAATACTAAAAATATTTGTACGAGATTTTTACTGCTATAAACTTAATTTTAAAGAAGAGCCTGGGTTGTTGTGTTGGGGTCAGACAAATGTGGATTCATTCCTGGCTCTACCACTTATCAACTGAATGACTTTGGTCAAGTTACTTAACCTCTTCAAATTAAAATTTTCTTATGTGTAAAATAAGGACAACGTAAAAATAGTATCTACTTCATGGTGAGATTATAGGATAACACATGAAAATAACTTAGCTACTTGCCTGGGACACAGGAAGCTTGTCAAGATCAACAGTGATCCACACATTGCTAAATCTAGGAGTCAACTCTCAATCTCCATCTTATGCAATTCATCAGTAACCTTTGGCACAGGTTCAATTCCTTCCTCCACTCTTCCTCTTGGTTCTCTTACCTCATTCACTGGCTTTCCTCCTTAGTCTTCTTTCCTACATTCTCCTAACCTTCTTCATGTCTCCTAATCTTAACCCAGAAGACTCATTTGTACTTCAGATGTTTAATAGGCAATTCACATTTAACACATCCAAAACTTAATGATTCATTTGTTTTTCCCTAACCCTGCTTCTTCCACGTTTTCCCCTATCTCAGTAAATGTGACCTCCATTCTTCCAGTTTCTCAAGTTGAAGAGTCTCTCTCACAAGACATAGTCAACTCATTTAGGAAATCCTTCCCATTCTACCTTCAACATTATCCAGAATCTGGTACCTTTTCACCGCTTCCATTGCTACTTTCCTAATTAAAGCCCTCAGCATCTCTTCTGGAGTACTGTTATTGCTTTCTAACTGGTCTCCCTGCTTCTATTCCTTGTTTTCTTACAGGTTTTCTTTTCCACAGGCAAGAATGATCTTTTCAAAAACATAGCATCATTCACTCCTCTACTCAAAATTGTCCAGTAGCTTCTCATGTTACTTAAAGCCAAAATCTTTACCATAGCCCAATGTGACCTAGCTTTCCATTGTCTGTTTGATCACATCTCCTGTCACTCTCTCACTGCCTCGCCGCCGCCCCTACATACACCACATCTTGTCTACTGTGTTCCAACCATTTTGGTTCCTCAGACGTGGCTCAGGTCCGTTACACGTGCCGTCTGCTCATCCTGGAAGGCACAGACTGCCGGTATCTATACGGTGCACACCCTCACCTTCCGTTCTTGGCTCATATATCACCTTTCCAGAAGGCTTTCCCTGGCTGCCCTATTTAAAATTACAAATCACCTAAGCACTCCATATAGCCCTCTTTGTTTCATTTTTTTCACACAGCACTTAGCCACCATCTGATATATATTTAATTAGTTTGTCTCACCTAACTGAAACGTTAGGTCTATGTCGCCAGATATTTTTATCTGGTTTGTTCACTGTTGTCTTCCCAGTATCAAAAATAAATTTGTTAAGTGACTAATTTTTTTTTCATTTTAATACTTTATCAGGTGCTACACAGTTTATGCCTGACCCCAAGCTCATGGATCACGGGCAGTCCCACCCAGAAGATATAGATATGTACAGCACTAGAAGCTGAAGTAGACTGCATAGAGAGACTACACAGAAAACTACAAGATGTGTGAAGTTGCAAATAATGGTGAAAAAAATCATGAAATGGGTAACTGATACATAGAGTATTACCTAAAACAAATTTTCCCCTTACATCTCCAAATGTGCAATTTGATAAATTAAATAAGTGGTTAACACAGAAACTGTGAATGCAATGCAAACGATATTAAATGATTGATGAGGAGGCATAGATAGTTTTAGCTTGCATTTGGTGACCTTTAAGGGCATTTATTAAAACACAACAACAACAAATGAAGACATGAACTCCAGTGAGACTAAAATCTGAAAATACATCTATGTATGTATAAAGACATACATATTTATATGTATAAACATATATTTCTGNTTTTTTCATTTCCTAGAGCTGGAATAAAATATCCGTGTTTTGTGGGACATGAACTTGGCTTTGTCTCTTGGTTTTGTTAATGTTAATTCCTACTAAATGTCTAAAAACATCTCTAACTATTTGAGAGGGCCATATGCTACACAGGCTTTCTAATATTGCCTAGCAGTCCTTCCTAAATGGTTCCTAAGTGGTTCACTATTGTGTTCCCTGGAACAGGTATTACAAACCTTTTATTCTCCTCGAGCCTCTTTATAACTGCCAAATTGACTGTGCCTCCTGTTTCACAGATAAAAAAGTAAATTATTAGACATGACCATTCCCAACTTCTTCCTATCTACCGTCAACACTTACCTCTTTTCAGCCATGCATTCCCCTTTCTAAGACTAATCCTTAGAATGTTTATGTTCTTGATCTCATTCCCTCCCATCTAAGACCATAATCCACCCTGTTTAATCTCCAGTGTTTGGTTTCTCTTTTTGCTAATTTGTTTCCTCTACCCCTAAATAGCTTTAGGACTTCTCTATCTTCCATCAACAATAACAAAACAAGACAAAAACCTTTCCTTAACCTGGCCTCTTCCCTTGAAGTGTTTTTTCTCTCTCCTTCCTATGTGCTATACTTCTTTAAAAAGTAATTATTACTTTTTGACAAAAGTAAATATTGTTCCTTTTACCCCTACTTTCAAGTCCTCTCTTAGTAAGTTGTGGCATTCTGGCCTCTATACCTACTTAATTTTTTTTTTTTTTTTTTTTTGTTTTTGTTTTTAAAAGTAGAAAACTTACCTATAATCAGTTTGATTTCCAAATACAGCAACCGCCCTAATAAAAGAACCAGAATTTTTTTTTTTTTTTTTGAGATGGGGTCTTGCCCTGTTGCCCAGGCTGGAGTGCAGTGGCACAAACACAGCTCACTGCAACCTTCATCTCCCAGACTCAAGCAATCCTCCCATCTCAGCCTCCTGAGTAGCTGGAACTATAGGCACCCATCACCATGCCTAATTTTTTTGTATTTTGGTAGAGACAGCGTTTTGCCATGTTGTCCAGGCTGGTCTAGAACTTCTGAGCTCAAGCAATCCTCCCAACTCAGCCTCCCACAGTGGTGGGATTACGGGTGTGAGCCACTGCACCCAGCCCCTACTTCAATCCTTATGTCATTATTGATTCTTTACCACTCTCTCCTTGAAACTCACTTATTCCTTTGCTTTCTGTTTTTCCTGCTTTTGTTATTCTTCATTTTTCTTCTCTTGCTCTGAATCCCTTAAATGCTGAGGCTGCTCAAGTTTCATCCCTAGTCCTATTTTCTCATTCTATATATGCTCTCATTTTTATTTAACATGCTTCCCTGGCTTCAGTCCCCATTTATTTTATTATTATTCATATTTTCAGCCCCCATATCCCTCTAGTGGTATAGACCTTTATTTCTACCTACTGTATTTACCTAACATCCCATAGATATGCCAATGTCAGAATGCCTAAAACAAAATTGTCTCTACCTCCCGCTCCTTCAAATCTATTCTACCTTCTCTAATCCTATCATTACTCTCCCTCAAGTCATAATCATCACTTTTCTGGGTTTCTATAACAGCGTTTGAGCTAATTTGCTTACCATCAATCTTGCTCTCCCTCACTTCAGAATATTTCCTGCTTGCAGGTAACAGTAAAGTAATTAAACAAATATTTAATATTAGCTTAAGAAAAAAAAAAGAGCCTATTTGTATCCTGGGATTTGGCGGTATACGGTTAGGGCATTGGCTCATGGCGCTATCAAGGACCTAGACTTTTTCACTTTCCACTCCGTTCTCTCCAGTATGCTGGTTTGTCACCTCATGGTCATAAGCTGTCTGCTGTACCTTCAGGTAGCAGATACACATTCAGAGTAGGAAATAGCAGATAAAAATATGCACAAGATGCTTCTGACTCCCTTTTATCAGCAAAGTAAGTGCTTTCTTAGAATCTCCTCAGAAGACTCCTGGGTATGTTTGAACCAGTGCTTGTCATATAGCCACACACTTAGCTCCAGGAAGATAGGGAATAGGGAAATCATGTTTCTTTTCCCCTGTGGTGAGGAAGGCACGGATTAAGGGATTGGGAACAGGTGTTGAGTTTAAGCTAACGTAGTGTCTGCTACCCTATACTTCTAACCCATTTGTCTGTTATGACATAGTTGTCTTTCCGACACCTGTAATGGATAGTTGTCTTTCTGAAATCTTTAGTGGCTCATTATTGCCTGCTGAATCAAATCAGAACTCCCTAGTTTAATATACAAGGCCCTTCATATCCAATTCCAGCTTACCTTTAATCTATTTTCCCTCTCCGTACCCATCCTACTGCTAATGGGTATTATATCGTCTTTATGACCTATCATTTGTTTCTTGAACATGCTTTGTTCCTTATTGCCTCTTTTTCTGCCTGTGCTAGTGTGTGCTCTCAAAATGTTCTTCCATCTTATCCCGCCCTACATTCTAACTTCCTACCCATCCTACAAGTCCAATTCCAGTGTCACGTCCCCTTTCTCAATCCTCCGGGGTAGAATTTAGATTCTGTTTTCTAGAGACAGAGTCTCGCTATGTTGCCTAGACTGACCTCAAACTCCTGGCCTCAAGCAATCCTCCCACCTCAGCCAAACAGACATGAGGGACTGTGCTCAGCCTTTTCTTAAATTAAAGTATATTGTATGGCCAGGTGTGGTGGCTCACACCTATAATCCCAGCACTTTCGGACGGTAAGGTGGGTGGATCACCGGAGGCCAGGAATTCAAGACCAGCCTGACCAATGTAGTGAAACCCTGTGTCTACTAAAAACAAAAAATACAAAATTAGCCAGGTGTGGTGGCGCATGCTTGTAATCCCAGATACCTGGGAGGCCGAGGCAGGAGAATCACTTGAACTCATGAGGTGGAGGTTGCAGTGAGCTGAGATAGTGCCATTGCACTCCAGCCTGGGCAACAAGAGCGAAACTCTGTCTCAATCAATCAAGCAATGTACATAGTATGTCTTAGTTTTGATTTAATATGAGTATGTTTGAGATCTGATCCATGGTTTTAAAAAATTGATTTCAAATACTGGAGATAAATTCTTAGGAGCTTACTTATGAAAAACTAGCAAGTGATAGTTGATATTTATAGATACGGTACTTACACAATTTATGCAATTAATATTTTCTCACAGACAAGGTTCCTTGTGTTTATGGCCGAATAACTTTTGTATAGTTTCTATGCCCATGAAATGCCTGGTAGATAGTAGGAATTCACATGTTCTGCCATGCTGGTTGCAGCACAGGACACAAAAGTTAGCATTATTTCAAAGGACTTCTACTCTACTAGGAAAGAGAGAAACATAGAAATATGGTGTTGTATGTGTTATGTTCCCCAAGATAAGTACAAGCAAAGCGCTATGGATGTTCGGAGATAAAATGTAGTTCTGGGATGATGTCAAGAAGGCAGTGGTACTTAAGCTGCTCGAGGTAGGGAAGCAACTTCATTGCTAGTTATTCCTAAGTAAGCTCTTCAGAATTTATTTCTAGTATTTGAAACGAATTCTTTAAGCCTGAGATCAATATAGTCAAACACCCGTATTTTATCAAATCTTAGGCATATCCTATACCTTTAATTTTTAAAAAATGCTGAGCACCGCTGCTTATGTCTGGGACGCTAAAGTGGGAGGATTGCTTGAGGCCAAAAGTTTGAGACCAGCCTGAGCAACATAGCAAGATCCTGCCTCTAAAGAAAAATGCTGCCAGGTGATAATTACATTTATCCCAACATCAGATATGTCAAATTGTGAAAAAGAAGCATCTTACATTTGATGAAATATGGTGGGTAAAAAATAGCGCAACGCTAAGTATAAGTGATATTTAAATTATCTGCTCTTTTGGATTAGCACAGCTACTAGCTATTAGAATATTGATTTAGATAATGGAAAGTTGACTAGCTCTACAAAATCTGTTTCAAAATAAAAGATCTACTCAAAAAAGAATGTGATGATCACTTGCTGTATTGTACAACAGAGTCAAACTGCTGTTAGACTCAGGTGACATTCACATGTTGGAGGCTATGTTGGGATGAGTCATTACAAGGCCTCTTTCATTCTTCCTCTGTGATTTTCAGGAGTTCTTCTCTGTTGAACCTGAAGAGACGCCAGCCCTCCTCAGAGGAAAGGTCTAAAGCCCCTCGACTAGTATAGTAGGCGATAGAAGACTTGTTCCAAATGACGACACGAAAGTGCATGCAGCTACACTGGGTTCGGATGGCAATCTGTTTAAAAACACACAACCAAATATTACTCTCATTTGAATGTATAGTCTTTGTCAAAAGAAACTATCATGAGAGTGAACAGGCAATCTACAGAATGGGAGAAAATTTTTGTAAGCTACCCATCTGACAAAGGGCTAATCCACAGTCTACAAAGAACTTAAAGAAATTTACAGGAAATAAAAACATCAAAAAGCGGGTGAAGGATATGAACAGACACTTCTCAAAAGGAGACATTTATGCAGCCAACAAACATATGAAAAAAAGCCCATCCTCAGTGGTCCCCAGATAAATGCATATCAAAGCCACATTGAGATACCATCTCATGCCAGTTAGAATGGCAATCATTAAAAAGTCAGGAGACAACAGGTACTGGAAAGGATGTGGAGGAATAGGAACACTTTTACACTGTTGGTGGGAGTGTAAATTAGTTCAACCATTTTGGAAGACAGTGTGGCTATTCCTGAAGGATCTAGAACTAGAAATACCATTTGACCCAGCAATCCCATTACTGGGTATATACCCAAAGGATTAGAAATCATTTTATTGTAAACATACATGCACACATAGGTTTATGGCGGCACTGTTCACAATAGCAAAGACTTGGAACAAACCCAAATGCCCATCAATGATAGACTAGATAAAGAAAATGTGGCACATCTACACCATGGAGTACTATGCAGCCATAAAGAAGGATGAGTTCATCTCCTTTGCAGAGGCATGAATGAAGCTAGAAACCATCATTCTCAGCAAACTGACACAAGAACAGAAAACCAAACACCTCATGTTCTCACTCATAAGTGGGAGTTGAGCAGAGAGAACACACAGACACAGGGAGAGAAACATCATACACTGGGGCCTTTTGGGGGTGGGTGTGGGGTTGGGGAGGGATAGCATTAGGAGAAATACCTAATGTAGATTATGGGGTGAAGGATGCAGCCGACCCCCATGGCAGGTGTATACCTGTGTAAACTGCATGCTCTGCACATGTACCCCAGAACGTACTATTTAAAAAAGTGTAATCTTTGTTAACACATATGTTTTATTGAGGGTCTACTCTGTATAAGACCCTATGTGAGTAATACTTCCAAATATATCAGTTAACTGAAATTTTCTTTAGCTATAAAAAAAGTCTCACTGTTATGAGCTTTAAAACCCCTCTTACTAAAAGCTCAAAACTGATTTGCTACCCTTTATTGTATATAAAAGGTTTACCTACCCAAAGAACACATGTTCTCATATGTTCCAAAATACAAGATGATCTTGCTTTTATAGCCTTGTAATATGCATACTGTCGGCCTGTTTTATGAATAAAAATGTCTTCTAATAACTCTCCTGCTTACTTTCACTTGATAGCAAAAAGCGTGTATAGTGTGGTTGTGGATTATATGTAAATCCATTTTAATTGAATATAGCTCATATTCTCTATATGAGTCATCTGATTTGAAAATTCAGTTTAATTTGGGTGGAAATTTGAAGTATAGGGGTTATGTTCAAATGGTGTTATTAATGATTTATGGCCTGTGAATATTTATTGAAGAAAAGGTTAATAGATAGAATATCAATACTAATTTAATACATACCTGACTCAGAATCTTCAGCATTTCAGCTCCAATACCTAGACCTTTTAAATAGACAATGCAAAATGAAAACTGAAAATTTCACTTAACCAGTTATTTGCTTTAGTTAAAAAAAATAATATCTAAAACTCTGTATCTGGTTTTTGTATATTATTAATAGCTTGTGGAAACACAACTCATGAATGCTTTCATATCTCTTTTTCCTAATTGGAATGAGGTACTAAAGGTCATAGAAGAATCTGGATTTATTTTAAAAATGAGTAAAGGCCGGACGCGGTGGCTCAAGCCTGTAATCCCAGCACTTTGGGAGGCCGAGGCGGGTGGATCATGAGGTCAAGTGATCGAGACCATCCTGGTCAACATGGTGAAACCCCGTCTCTACTAAAAATACAAAAAATTAGCTGGGCATGGTGGTGCGTGCCTGTAATCCCAGCTGCTCAGGAGGCTGAGGCAGGAGAATTGCCTGAACCCAGGAGGCGGAGGTTGCGGTGAGCTGAGATCGCGCCATTGCACTCCAGCCTGGGTAACATGAGTGAAACTCCGTCTCAAAAAAAAAAAAAAAAAGATCAGTGAAGAAGTGAGTCTCTGCCACTATTGTCTTATAACAGTATATTTCTTATCTATCTTTACTGAAAACCACCTAAAATTTAAAAGCATTTTTTAAAGATAAAAGTATACCTCTGTGGCCAGGCACGATGGCTAATACCTGTAATCCCAGCACTTTCGGAGGCCAAGCAGGAGGATCACTTGAGCCCAGGAGTTTGAGACCAGCCTGGGCAAAACAGACCCTGTTTCTACAAAAAAATGAATTAGCTGGGTGCTGTGGCACATGCCTGTAGCCCCAGCTACTTGGGTGGCTGAGGTGAGAGGATTGCTTGAGTCCAGGAGGTTGAGGTTGCAATGAGACGTGATCACACCACCGCACTCTAGCCTGGGTGACAGCAAAACCTTGTCTCAAAAACAAAATAAAAAAATATATATATAGCCATGTGATAGCTTGGCTTATTCAGACCTTAAGAGGAGCTAATAAAATGTTTTTCTAATCTGTGACTGAGTCTTCACTCCATGAAAGAATAACTAGAATAGTGATCAAACTCATTAATTATAGCAATAAGTTACATTACCTAAACCACCATATGTAAAGCCCTATCTCATTAAAATATGTCATTTTAATTTGTAAAGTATAAGTAATATCATAAACGTAGTTTTACCTTGGTAAGCTTTTGTGACATAAAAGTCCTCTAGGTAAAGGACCTTACCAATCCGCGAGTCATATGTAAAGTAGTACATGGCAAATCCAACAGTCAATTTGTCTAGGAAGATACAAGAAAGGGTGTAGAAAGATTGTGTTGAATGTTCGCCAGTTCTTTACCCCCAAATTGCATGTCTTTTGGTGTTTTTTTTAACTATCAATAAATGCTCACTGGAAAAAAATTACAGAAACGTATAACGTAGAGGGCATAAGTCCCTTAAAATACAACCTTTAGATTATAAGCCTTCTTTTTACAGTGTGGCATACGATCTTTCAAAGAATTTTAGCTGGGTGCAGTGGTTGATGGCAGTAATCCCTGTGTTTTGGGAGGCCAAGGCAGGAGGGTCGCCTGAGCTCAGGAGTTTGAGATCAGCCTGAGCAATGTAGTGACACCCTGTCTCTACAAAAAAGAATTTTAAATTAGTTGGACATAGTGACACACGTCTGTAGTCCCAGCTATTTGGGAGGCTAAGACACTTGTGCAAAGAAGTTGAAGCTGGAGGCTGCAGTGAGCCATGACCATGCCACTGCACTCCAGCCTGGGTGACAGAGCGAGACTGTCTCTTAAAACAATAATAATGCTTATACAAACATAAGTACATACCATGCATTTTCTTTAAAAAACTAGATTTATATACATATTCTTCTCTTCTGCTTAATAGTAATTATGTGCTACATGACAGTACTATGTTTTTAGCATGGAAAAAATATACTCCAGATTAAACTGAGAAGAAAGATTTACTCTACCTGATGGATTTTGTTGACTGTTTGCTTCTGCAATCAGGCAGTAGAAAAGGGGAGTGTCCCCAAAGCCATCTCTGAGTAAATCTGAAATAACAATTCATATATAGTATGTCAGAAAGTTTATAGCAGAGAGAGGGAGATGGTAGATAGGAAGCAATAGGAATTTCTCTCTCTACCTGGATAGCACTCGTATTGGTGGAAACTGAAGTGAATATTTGGGAACTCTGGAGTTAATCTGAATGTTTGCAACTTGCAGGAGGTAGGCTGGCTGGTCAACTGCAGTTAATTTGGGTCAAATTCAGCCATCAATGAGGTGGCAGCTACCCAGCACTCAGCACCCTCTGCTCCAGTCCCACGACAGGCAGCCATGGGAACAGCAACCTCTATTTCTGTAGCAGTTTGCTGGAGCAAGCGTGACCAATAAACATCTTGTCCTCAAAATACTGACGTTCTGTTTTTTGGCTGTGGATTGTTACTCTTATCACTGAGGTGAGGACTTGTAGGTTAATCGCCATTGTTTCAACTCCCAGGAGCTGAAGTAGCTTCCAGGAGATTTACTGGAGCTGCCCCGTTTTGTAAGACATTTGGGAATTGAAAACGCATATACAAGGGAATTTAGAAAGTCGCTATGTGTGACTAGAGAAAAACTCAGATAGGACCTGAGAACACATTAAGCTTTCAACTCAGGCTGCTCCCTAACACAGAGACACCCTATAATGCTTTAAAAGAAACTCCATCAAACCTTTGGGGACAAAGAGAGTCTGATTTCCAAAGTTACCATAGTATAAGTTTCAAATGTCTCGCTTTTAACAAAAATCACAAGAAATAATGGTCATTCAAAGGAATAGAATACATTAACAAAAAACATACCGGAAGAAAGCCAGATGTTTGACTTAACAAACAGCTTAAAACATCTGTCTTAAAGATGCCCAAAGAGATAACACATGCCCAAATACAGAAAAATATATAAACAAAATGATAACATAAATATAAATCATTAAAAATTCCCTTCCCCTAACATTCTGAAGCTTAAAAGTAGAACAACTGAAATGAAAAAAAAATGCACTGTACTGGAGGGATTCAAAGGCATATTTGTATAAGTCAAAGAAAGAATCCATCAACTTGAAACTAGGCCAGGTGAAATTATTGAGTCTGAAAAACAAAGGGATGAGGAAAAGTGAACAAAACCAAAAGTGTTTGTGGAACATTATCACCATAAAGTGGAGCAGGATATATCTTGTGGGACCTAACAGGAGGCGAAAGACAGACCGACAGAAAGAAAAGGAAGAAAAAAAGAAAAAGGGAGGGAGGGAAGAAAGAAGGAAGGAAGGAAGGAAAGAAAAAGGGAGGGAGGGAAAGAAAAAAAATTTGAAAAAGTAACAGCTGAAAACTTGTGGGACTTACAGGAAAGGGAAGACGGAAAGAAGAAAGAAAAAAGAGAAAAAGCAAGAAAAGAAGGAAGGAAGGGAGGGAAGAAGATTTGAAAAAATAGCTGGAAACTTTCCAACTCTAAGTAGGATACACCCAAAGAAATCCATACCTAGGCACATTATAATCAAAGTCTCAAAAGCTAAAGAGAGAATCATACACAATAATAGGCAATTTGTCATACACGAGGGATACTCAGTTAGATTACCATCTGATTACCCATCAGAAACCTTGGAAGCCAAAAAGCAGTGGACTGGCATTTAAAGTACAGGGAGCTGGGGGAGTGGGGACTGTTATCTAAGAATTTTATATTCACCAAAACTGCCCTTCAAAATGAGGGAGAAATTAAGACATTCCCAGACCGCCCCACTACCTAAACAAACAAACAAACAAACAAAACTGAAGAAGATTATTACCATTAGGCCTACCTAGCAAGAAATGCCAAAAGGGGTGTTTCAGGCTGAAATGAAAGTAAGGTAGACGGTAACTCAAAGTTGTATGAATAAAAATGTCTGGTAAGGAGATACATGAGCATAATAAGTAGTAGTACTGTAATTGTGTTTATACAGTTGACCCTTCAACAATATAGGTTGGAACTGTGCAAGTACACTTATACATGGATTTTTTCAAACACAGATCAAAAACAGAATATTCATTGGAGGAGAAACCCAAATATGCAGAGAACTGACTTTTCATATATGTGAGTTCAGTAAGACTCACTGCAGGACTTGACTATGCATGGATTTGGGTATATGCAGTGGGTCCTGGAACCAATCCCCTGCATATACTGAGAGATGACCCTAACTCCACATTTTGTTTTCTACATTGTTTAAAAGACAAATGCATACGAATAATTATGAACTTTTATTTTTTTGAGACAGAGTCTTGCTTACCCAGGCTGGAGTGCAGTGGAATGATCTCAGCTCACCACAACCTCTGCCACCTGGGTTCAAGCAGTTCTCATGCCTCAGCCTCCCATGTAGCTGGGACTACAGGCATCTGCCACCATGCCCATCTATTTTTTTACAAAGTATTTTTAGTAGAGATGGAGTTTTGCCATGTTGGCCAGGCTAGTCTCAAAATCCTGCCACAAGTGATCCACCCACCTCTGCCTCCCAAAGTGCTGGGATTACAGGTGTGAGTCACCATGCCCAGCCTAATGTATGCTATTTGGCACCCAATGTTTAAAGATGAAATCTCTGACATCAATAACAGAAGCGGGGAACAGACTCACTGCAGGACTTGAGTTTGCATGTATTTGGGCCTTTCATATATATATTCGCATATATATGAAGAATTTTTGTATGATATGGAAGTTAAGTTGATTTAAATTCAAATTAGATTGTTATAACCATCAAATGTAATCCCCATGGTAAACAAAAAGAAAATGTCTATAAAATATACATATAAGGAAATGAGAAGGAATGAAAGTGTTTCACTACAAAAATAAAACCCAAGTAAAGGACTAATGGAGGAAAGTAAGGACAACCAAAACCTTTAAGGCATATGGAAAACAAACAGTTAAACAATACAGGTGAGTCCTTCCTTATGAGTGATTACTTTAAATGTAAACAGATTAAACACTTCTGCTAAAACACAGAGATAGGCAGAATGGATTAAGGGGGAAAAAACCAAATAAACATGATCCAAGTATATACTGTCTATAGGAGACACACTGTAGATCCACAGTCACAAATATGTTGAAAATGAAATGATGGGAAAATATGTTTCACGCAAATAGTAAACAAAAGAGAGCTAGGGTGGCTGTACTAGTATCAAACAAAATAGACTTTAAGTCAAAATCAAAGGACATTACGAAATGATAAAGGGGTTAATTCACCAAGAACATATAGCATTTATAAATACATTTATAAATACACATGCATTGAACATCACAGCTCCAAAATATATGAAGCAAACACCGACAGAACTGGAGAAGAAGTACACAGAGAGATAATAATAGGAGATTCACTACCCCACTTTCAGTAATACTTAGGACAATCAGACAGAAAAGTAGATGACTTGAACACTATAGACCAATTGCACCTAACAGACATATACAGAAAACTCTATCCAACTACAACAGAATACACATTTTTTTGTCAAGTCCACATGGAGCTTTCTTTAGGATAGATACATTAGGTTATATACCAAGTCTTAATAAATTTTAAAATGTCAAAATCACACAAAGTTTTTTTTCTAACCACAGTACAATGATACTAGAAATCAAGAGCAGGAAAAAAACTTGAGAAATTTACAAATATGTGAAAAGTAAACAACACACTGTAAACAACCACTGAGTCAAAGAGGAAAGTATAAGGGAAATAGGAAAACACTTAAATGAATGAAAATGGAAACACAAGAAACAAAAGCTTATGAGATGCAGTGAAAGTAGTGCTCAGAGAGAAAAGTATAGCTGTAAATGCCATGTTTTTTAAAAAAGAAAAATGATCTAAAACAATAATCTAACTTTATGCCTTAAGGAAGTAGAAGAAGAAGAGCAAACTAAGCCCAAAGCTTGCAGAAGGAAGGTAATAATAAAAATTGGGTAGAGATAAATTAGAAGATAGAAAAAATATGGAGAAAATCAGTGAAGGTTGATTATTTGAAAAGATCAAAATTGACAGCTAGACTGACAAAGAGGATGCAAATAATTAAAATCAGAAATGAAAAGAAGGACATTGCTGCCAACATTACAACATTGAAAGGGAATATAAGAAAATATTATGATTTATATAACAAGAAATTGGATAATATAGAAGAAATGGACACATTCCTTCAAACATACCAATTACCTAAACCTCCTTAAGAAGAAACAGAAAATCTCAACAGCACTGCAAGAGTTTGAGTCAGTAATCAGAGATCTCCCAACAAGAAAAGTAAGGAACTGAATGGCCTCATCCGTGTTGAATTCTACCAAGCATTTACAGAAGAATTAATATTAGTCTTTCCCAAACTCTTCCCCAAAAAATGGAGAGACAGGAACACTTTGTGATTAATTCTGTGAGGCCAGCATTACTCTGATTCCAAAGGCAGTCAAAGACATCAGAACAAAGTTACAGGCCAATATTCCTTAATAATGTAGGTTAAAAAATTCTCCACCAAAGAGCAAATTGACCCAACAACATATAAAGGGATTATTCACCATAATAAAGTGTGATTTATCCTAGGAATGTAAGGGTGCAACAACATAAGAATATCAATGTAATATATTAATGAAACAAAGGGGGAAAACCCACATAATCATTTCAATGATTGCCAGAAAGGCATTTGACTAAAGCACAGCACTTTCATAATAAAAGATTTCATAAAAGTAGGAATAGAACGACATTCCTCAACATGATACAGTGTGCTTATGAAACCACGTTATACCAATGGTGAATGCCTGAAACCATACCCCCTAAGATTAGGAACAAGACAAAGATTCTCATTGTATTCAACGTTGTACTGGAAGTTATGGCCAGAGCTATTAGACAAGAAAAAGTAAATAAAAACCATCCATAGACCAGGTGCAGTGGCTCACACCTGTAATTCCAACACTTTGGGAGGCCAAGGTGGGTGGATCACCTGAGGTCAGGAGTTCATGACCAGCCTGGCCAAGATGGCGAAACCCCATCTCTACTAAAAATGCAAAAATTAGTTAAGTGTGGTGGTGTGCACCTGTAATCCCAGCCACTTGGGAGGCTGAGGCAGGAGAATCGCTTGGACCTGGGAAGTGGAGGTTGCAGTGAGCCAACATTGCACCACTGCACTCCAGCCTGGTTGACAGAGTGAGACTCCGTCACAAGAAAAAAAAAATATTAGTAGAAAGGTAAAGGTAAAACTATCTTTATTTGCAGATCACATGATTCTATATAGAGCAGATCACATGATTCTATATAGAGAAAATTGCAAATAATCCAAGAGAAAGCTGCTAGAGCTGATAAACAAATTCAGCAATGTTGCAGGGTACAAGATCAACAAATAAAAGTAAGTTGTGTTTCTATATACAGGCAAAACCAAAACAAACAAACAAAAACAAAAAAATAAATTAGGAGAGCAGTACCATTTACAATAACCCCTAAAAAAATTGAATACCTAGGAATAAATTTAATTAAGGAGGTTAAAAACTTGTATTCTGAAAACTATAAAACATTGCTGAAAGAAACTGGAAAAGATCCAAAGAATTTTTTTTTTTTAAATCCCCTGTATATGCATAGGAAGACAACATTGCTAGGATGCCAATACTAAGAAAAATGATCTACATATTTAATGCAGTCCCTATTAAAATTCCAACAGCCTTTTTCGCAGAAATAGAAAAGCTGATTCTCAAATTCACATGGAATTCCAAGGGGACCCAAATAGCCAAAGCAATCTCGAAAGCAAAGAATAATATTGGAGGACTCACACTTCCTGACTTTGAAACTTATGACAAAGCTGCAGCAATTAATACTGTATGGTGGTGACAAAAGGACAGACATGTAGACCAACAGAATGGAGACCTCAGAAACAAACCCTCACACATCTGATCCACTGATTTTTGACAAGGGTGCTGTGACCATCCATGTGGAAAAGGACTGTCTTTCAACAAACGGTGCTAGAGAAATGGAATATCCACATGCAAAATAATGAAGTTAGACCCTTTACTTCACATCATGTACAAAATTTAACTCAAAACAGATCAAATACCTCAATGTAAGTGCTAAATCTATAAAACTCTTAGAAGAAACATGGGAAATCTTCAAGACATTGGATTTAGCAATGATTTCTTGGATATAACACCAAAAGCACAAGTGACAAAATAATAAGCAATTTGGACTTTATCAAAATTAAAATATTTTGTATGTGTCAGGATAATATCAAGAGAGTAAAAAGGCAACCCATGGAATGGGGGAAAGTATTGGAAATAATATCTGATAAAGGATTAATATCCAGAATACATAAAGGACTCCTACAACTCAACAACAACAAAATGAATCAACTGAATTAAAAAATGAGCAATTATCATAGACACTTCACAAGGAAGATATACAAAGGGTCAATAAGCACATGAAAAGGTGTTCAACATCACTAATCATTAGTGAAATGCACATCAAAACACAATGCGATACCACTTCACACCCAGTAGTTTGGGTATTAAAAAAAAACAAAAATAAGTGTTGGTGAGGATGTGGAGAAATTAGAACCCTTGTGCATTGCTAATGAGAATGTAAAATGATGCAGCTGTTGTGGAAAACAGTAGTGAGGCCCCTCAAAGAAACCCAAAATTATTATATGATCCAGCAATTCCACTTCTAGGTATGTGCCTAAAAGAATGAAAGCAGCAACTCAGACAGACACTTGTACACCAGTATTTCACAGCAGCATTATTCACAATAGCCAAAATTTGGAAACAGCCCAAATGTATATTGATGGATGAATGGATAAACAAAATGTCATATATATACATATATATCTATATCACATTGTATATACACGTACAATGGAATGTTATTCAGTTTTGAAAAGGAAAGAAATTCAGATACAGGCTTCAACTTGGATAAACCTTGAAACATTATGCTAAGTGAAATAAGGCAGACACACAAAGACAAATATGGTATGTTTCCAGTCATATGAGGTACCTAGAATAGGCAAATTTATAGAGATAGAAAGTAGAATGGTAGTTATGAGAACCAGGGGGGAGGGAGGTCGGCAATGAGGAATTATTGTTGAATGGTTACAGAGCTTCAGTTGAGGTGATGTAAAGATCTGGAGATAGATACTGGTGCTGGATGTATTGAATGTCACTGAATTCTACAGTTACAAATGGTTAAAATGATGCGTGTATTTAATCATATTTTTAGAAAGTTTACAACAATAGGTAAGAGTAAACAAAAATCATATATCTCACCTGCCTCTATACAAGTACACATGGACATTTTAAGATAAAAACAGGACTGAGGACATTATGAAATTACTGCAATTTAAATATATACTGAAATTCTAAGGCAGAATGCTGGAGTATAGAAAGCATTTTGTTGTTTGTTATGATTGTTACATATTACCCTGAGCAGCATTTTTCTAACTACAATGAAATAGTGTAGGTGCATTATCTCAACACAGTACAGATTGAGTATTCCTTATCCAAAATTCTTGGGACCAGAAGTGTTTTGAATGTCTGATTTTTTTTTTTAAATATATGTCATCCTATACTTACCAGTTGAGCATCCCTAATCTGAAATCTGAAATGCTCCAATGAACATTTCGAGTGTCACTCCAGTGCTCAAAACTTTTCTGACTTTGGAGCACTTCAGATTTCAGATTCTCAGATTAGAGATGCTCAAATTTTTATGCTGTTCCAGTTAAAGTACTGCTTTCATAGAGTGTACACTACTTTCAGCTTTGTATTTCTTACCATTTATTTTAAGCCAACAAAATTACTATTTAGTTAACATTCTGGTCATGTTAATGATCAAGAATAAGGACATAAGTATCATCACATAAGCTAACTGATCTATGACCTATGCAGCTCAGAGTTCTATTTCTGACCAAGGCACTAAGACTGGTTTGTTAAGGAATGGTGCAAAAGACTCCACAAAGCATCCCATGACTTCTTTCTGAATCTGTCTCCCACTATTACAGTGAAAGCATTTATATCCTTGGTAGAATGTTCTCAGTTTATTACATGCATTCTGAAGTATTCAGCTTCAAGGAGTTAACCTTCGTCAATTCATCTAGATTTTGATAACTGTCTTCACCTAGTCTTTGCCATTTGTAATTTTATATATGTTAATAATCTTTTCTCTTCGTCTTCATATTACTGCCTAAAATGTTCTAATTCATCACAAAGCACTAGCCTATCCCATTAATCTTGATGACTATCAAAATGTAGTAAATACTTTGAAAATATTTTAAATCATTTTGCTTTTGTCAATTTCATTGTATCAAGCCACTACCAACATACTGGGTGTTAAATTATCCTTTTTTGACCAATAACACTCCTCGTTTTACATTCTGAAACAGCTGAACTCTATTGCAGCGGTAAAGGTAGAAGATCTGTTAAATATCAATTTCGTACTATAAATGGGGAAAATAGAAAATAGTGGAGCACTGACAAAGCTATCAAATTTATGTCCTGTACATGTTAGTAATGGTGTCATCTTTATGTACCAGGAACAATTGCTTTTACGTATCTAGGTAGTACTGTGTGTTTCTTTTTCTTGCTCTGAAAACACAACAAAACATCTTACCAGCTGCTGTTAACTTCATCGTACCTAGCATGTTTTCACAGGCAGCCAATTCCTGTTAAAGTAGATAAAACCTTCAGTTTATGATTTAGCAATAAATTATTAAAACTATAATCATCATAATTGTATTAAACATTTATTGACATGTGATGTCCTGGGCAGTGTTAAAAGTTAGTCAGACTTAATCCCAGACATCTAGAAACAAAATCTAAAACAGTAATGCAACAAAAGGATGTATATATATTACTAGAGAGAGAGAGATTAACTATGTTGATACCTCACACATATGAATGTCAATTATCAAGGTTAGTAGCATTGAATGCAGCCAGAAACTGGGAAGTAAAGCAGAAAAGGTTACTGAGCATTTAAGGCAGATGTCATAAAGTTAATGTATTATGAAGCTCATAGACTTTTCAGAAAAGTCTCTCAGATGTTGGTCTGTGAGATGTTTTTGCCAGTTTAAGTTTAGGCTTTTTTATCATGGCTTTTTACTATATCATTTTTTTTTTTACATATTCAGATTATTTTCTTCATGGTTTATATCTCATGCTTGGAAAGGTTACAAAATTCACTCTTGTTTTCTTTTCAAGTTTATAACATTAATAATTGATTTGTTCAAATTTTTTGGTGTGAGAAGTTAGGTAGAATTTCACCTTTATCTTTTCCTCCCAATTGCCCAACAGCACCTACTCAATAACCCATCTTGGCTGACTTGAAATGTCCCTTTTATCATACTACATCCATATATACAGTCATCCCTTGGTATCTAAAGGAGATTAGTTTCAGGACCTGCTCCCTCAACGCCAGGATACCAAAATCTGAGGGTGTTTAAGTCCCTGATATAGCATACTATTTGCATATACCCCATGTACATTCTCTCATATACTTTAATTCATCTCTGTATTACTTATAACATCTAATACGGTGTAAATATTATGTAAATAGTTATACTGTATTGTGTAGGAAATAATGACAAGAAAAAGTCTGTCCATGTTCAGTACAGTTACAATTTTCAATCCATGGCTGTTTGAATCTACAGATGCACAAACCATGGATACAGAAGGCTGACTATGTACTTAAGAGTCTGAACTCTCCATTCTGTCCCATTGATCTATCTTCGCACTAGTTACCATAGTGTTTTAATTACTTACAGTTTTATAATATCTGATATAGATTATCTCCTCTTATTACTCTTCTTTTTTGAATTTCTAAAATTTTTTCTATGTGAAAATTTGGAGATTTTGACTGGAATTGCATTAAACTTTTAATGGAAATAAGCTTTTAAAATATAGGAGGACAGCAAGGGCCAGATTACATAGAGCATTAGTAAGAAGATTCAATTTTATCCTCAAGACAAGCAGAAGCTCAATGTAGCTTTAAGCATTTTCGGCTGCTGTGCAGAGACTGGATTGGGCAGGGAGGACAATATTTATGTCGATACCTCCCCTAAGATGCTGCAAGCAACCTGAGGGCAGAGACTGTAATCCAAGAATCCTTATATCTTTTATACTACTTGGTATATAATCTTCCTCTAATATGCATTCAATGTTTGTAGAATGAACAGAAATCAAATATTCATACTACCCAGCACCATCTGTGGATTACCATGGTCCAAAGCCACACTTTAAGGACTACCACAATAAAAAGCTTTAGAAATTCTCATAAACAAGAAGTTATGGCTGCCTGGCAATGAAATGACTAGGTTCCCAAATAATGCTGTGATGTGGTGATTAAGAATAGTATAAAAGGAGTGCATATAGAGAATACTTTGAACCGGACAGTCAATAAAACCTGCAACACATTCAGCTAAGCAATTACTGTGATTGCTAACTCTAATAAATTCCTGTGCAAAGAGAGACTGTTTTGCAAACTTAGCAATGAACAGGAGTTAGAATGAATGGACATAAATTATTAAGAAGAATGTAAAAGTCAAAGCCAATTAATCATTACATACATGTATGTGAGACAGAGTAAGTAATTTAGCTTTTCTATTATTTTGGCACAATGAATCCTTATTAAAATTACTCCCAATAAACTTCTGATGTATTCTCAGATACATGTGACAAATTAAAAGGTAAATGTGGCCAGAAACCCTACAGATAGTTTCACTGAAATGGGGTAGTCTAGTGACATATTATTGCCTTGGTGACGATGATGGGCCTTGCTTGGAAAGCTAGGACAAGTACATTTGTCCAGGTAAATAGATTAATTTTTCATTCAACAACAAATTTATTAATTGCCAACCAGCTGTCAGATGCTAGAACTACAAAAATCTCTTTAAAAGATGTTTTCTACCACCTGGAAGAATGTGAATCTGTAATAATATGTCGGGCGTAGTATTTTGATGGACGATCTAATAATTCAGATTAATGTCAGTTAGAGAGACGATGTGAGAATTTGTGGAAATGGAATAGAATGTAAGCTATAAAAGGATAGATAACCCAATTCTTACAGGTCTGTAACCAGGCCTAGAATCGCTTCGATAGGTAGATTTCACTAGAAAACTATGGGCATTTTATTTCGGCCATTAAAACACACTCTCCAAAGGGAACAGAAACTTGGCCCGACTTAGATAAGATTTAAATATATTAGTGAGGAGATTAAAATGTTTTCATTATAAAACTCTTATGAGATTTGGATATCTATAATCTGGGCCTTTTTCCAACCACATATTTACTCCATAAACAGTCTGGTCTACTGCTTTACATGCTTTATATGGAATTGTGTAGGTTGTCCATCACATAAATGATTGCTTTTAGCACCACAGAACTTCAGCACGGTAACTGTGACTACTAGATAGCTTGTCCCTTTAATTAACTGGAATGGTTTCCAAGGAAGCCATTAAAATAAACATTTAAATGAGAAATATGTAACCAAATCCTTTGGCTCCTGGGGGTTTTTGGTGGATGGGCTTCAGTGATCAATGAACTATCTGAAAAAGTATACAAAATTTGTTGCATGCGAATATTGTTTTTGGGGCAGTTGATCATCAGTTTCTACAAGTAGGTTTGGTCTTAGAAGCAATGAGACTCCCTACCCCCAAATCTTAGCGACTAATATCTGAAATTCTACCATTGGAGGTTCATTTGTTGAAGGTGAGCATTTCTCTTCTTTAAGATGCTCTTTTAAAGTTAAAATGTCCCCAAGAAAGAGAACACATTCAGTCCCTAAAATTTCTAGGAATTGGTTCCCCCATAACTTTTTGAGCCCCTTACTGTATGCCAAGCAATTTATGTGCAATCATTTTATGTTATTGGTTCATAACAACAATGTTTTGAAATACATGTTGCTATAATCTTGGTTTTAGATCCAGAAAATGAAGAGTAAAGAGGTTAGGTAACTACCAGAGGTTATGTACACAGGTCATAACTAGCAGAGGCAGAATTCGAACCCCAGCTATGCCTCCCTTACTGTTTTAGCCCTACACGAATGCCGTGAGGCTCCACGCAATAAGAACAGGCTTACTTCAATCAGACGTAAAATTTCTGAGCAGTCTTCGGCCTTTGCAGTTCTTATTTGTAAATAATCCATGCTTGTTTGCCTCATGGCCAGTTGGCTCACACTTGCCTGGCTCCTGCCTGGTTGACTCAGGCCTGGTTGGCTTACAACTAAGTGGTTCCCTTCTGGTTGGCTCAGGCCTGGGTGACTCGGGCCCGGTTCATATGTTCCTGGTTGACCTCTGCTTGGATGGCTCAAGCCCGATCGGCTCTTACTTGATTGGCTAGTGCCTGGTTGCTTCATGCCTAGTTGCCACATGCCTGGTTTACTGGTGTTTGGTAGGCTTGGGACTGGTTGGCTGGTGCCTACTTGTCTCATGCTTCGCTGGCTCCTACCTGACTGGCTCGCGTCTAGCTGCCCCATCACTGGGGGGCCTGGTGGAGATGGACCTGGTTGGCTTATGCCTGCTTCACTCAGTACCAGTTGGCTCAGGTCTTGTTGCCACATGCCTGGTTGGTTCCCACCTGATTGCTGTGTGCCTGGTTGTTGCACGCCAGGTTGGTTAATGTCTTGTAGGTTTGTACTTGATTGTCTCATGCCAGCTTGGCTCATGCTTGTTTGTTTCATGTCCACTTGTTTCGTGTCATATATGCTTGCACTCCATTGGCTTATGTCCAATTGGCTCTTACTATGTAAGCTTGAGCTTGACCGGCTTATGTCTATTTGGTTAGAATCTGATAAACTCAATTGGCTCGTGCCTGGCTCGCTCACGCCTGTTTGGTTCCTACTTGATTCGTTAGGGTCTGGTTGCCTGGGGACTTGCTCGCTCACGCCTGGTTGACTGATGTGTGGTTGGCTAGGGACTGGTTGGCTCAAGTCTGTTTGCCTTGTGTCTGGTTGGCTCTTGCCTATCTGGCTTGTGCCTGATTGGTTGGTGCCTACTTGACTCATGCTTGGTTGGCTCCCACCTGACGGGCTGTCCAGTTGCCACATCACTTTGTGGCGCACACCTGATTTGGTCTGGTTTTTTTGCTTCAAGCTTGATTTTCTGGGGCCTGATTGGCTTGGGCCTGGTTGCGATGGGCGTGGTTGGCTTAGGCGTGCTTCATTCAGGACTAGTTGCCTTAGGCCTTGTTGCAGCATGCCTGGTTGTCTCCTAGCTAATTGCCGTCTGCCCAATTGTTTCATGCCACGTTGCTTTATGTCTGGTAGGCTTGTACCTGATTGCCTCACGCCAGCTTGCCCCATGCTTGGTTGTTTACGTCCACTTGGCTTGCACTCTATTGGTTCATATCCAACTGGTTCATACCAAGTAAGCTTGTGCTTGGCTGGTTTATGTCTTTTTGGTTGGAATCTGATAAACTCGATTGGTTTGTGCCTGATTAGTTCATGCCCAGTTGATCCCTGCTTGGTGGACTAAGGATGGGTTGGCAGATGATGGGTGGGCAGACAACTGATTGGCTGATGACTGTCTTGATGGAACAGGATCCCTTAACTGTAGTGCTGTGGTGGGAGGCTGTTGGTGTTCCCAATTCTTCTCAACTTGATTTTCACTTTGCGGTACCCCTCTGTCAAGGCGGGAATTGGAAAAAGAGAGGACCACCTCAGGAAGATTATTGATGCCTCCGATTTGCTGGAGTTGATTTCACCAGCGATCACAGCTGCAAACTTGGCGGAGATTCAGGTTGTCATCTGGCCTTTCCCTGCCAAAAGGGCGGAAGTAAAGGGAAGAAGAAAATGATCCTGGAGGAGTGTAACCACCAGTCCACTCTTGCATGGTCCTTGCGTCATAGTGCGGAAGTCACAATGCCGGTATCAACGTGCCTACGTGCTCCCCCGTGTGGTGAGGGAGGGGCGAAGCAGGGCTCGCTGGACCACTTTATTTCAGCCTCTCTTAAGAGCTTAAAATGGTGAAGTCAGAGGCTAGAAGGAGTCTCAGAGCATATGCTTGGCACTCTCGAGTGCCTGCTGTTTTACCCAATTCAAAGAAACTTGCCCTAACTCCCCTCCCTTTCCCTACACCCCATACCTCAAATAATTCAATTCCTATTTCCGTCCTGATTTTTCGCTTACCCTGGAAACTAATTGTCCTGATGAGGTACTTAAGTCTCGAATCCAGACAATACTTCTGTAAAAATAATCATAGCTGGGCTGGGCGCGGTGGCTCAGGTCTATAATCCCAGCACTTTGGGAGGCCGAGGCGGGTGGATCGCCTGAGCTCAGGAGTTCAAGACCAGCCTGGCCAACATAGTGAAACCCCGTCTCCACTAAGAATACAAAAATTTAACTGGGCGTGGTGGCGGACACCTGTAATCCCAGCTACTTAGGAGGCTGAGGCAGGAGAATCGCTTGAACCCAGGAGGTGGAAGTTGCAGTGAGCTGAGATTGCACCATTGCACTCTAGCCTTGGCAACAAAAGCAAAACAACTTCTCAAAAAACATTTACATATATATTATGTATATAATATATATGTCAATATTTTATATATATATTCTAATATATGTTAAATATATATTATATTATAATATATATTACATTACAATATATGTTAAATATATAATATAATATATATTAAACATATAGCTACAGCTACCATTTACTGAGTTATTTTATGGCCTAGGCTCAGTGGAATGTATGTTACATTTTCTTGTTCAATCCATATCAACCCTATTATCCCCAATTGTGAGCAAATTGACTCAAAAGATTTGGTTATCTCCCCAAGGCTTCATAAAAGTTGGTTGAGAGCCTGCATTCAGACCCAGATCTATGTGACTCACTTTCCAGGCTTTTTATTATTATCATTTTAACAGCGGGCTTACTTCCTCAACAATGTATATTATATAATTGGTTCTAATATTGTTTTAGATGGAATGTCTTTTATCTTTTAAATATAGCAGAGAACTTTAGTTGAGGCTGTTCTAAGTCTCACACTGTGTTAACGGCTTTACATATGCATTATCTCACTTAATCATCAGAATAACCCTGTGATGTATGTATCGTTAGTCCCCATTTTACCAATAAACTGGAAGTTAGATTAACTAAGTTTCCCAAGTATAGTAAACGGGGAATGGGGGTGGGGTCCAAGGCTCATCCCATAGACAGAAGCATTCAATGTGAAGAGCCCAGTCACTGTTAGGCCTATGCTGGCTATAAATTGTACCTAGAGAGCCTATCTTCTTACATGACAAGCAGACCAAGTCACATCACAGAACTATGTCAAGCCTAATACAAATTAGATGTAGGTATGTTGCTGCTTTTCATCTACCTTATAATAGAAATGAGAGC
Organism: Cebus imitator; assembly: GCF_001604975.1. NCBI lineage: Eukaryota > Metazoa > Chordata > Mammalia > Primates > Cebidae > Cebus > Cebus imitator. The sequence goes on along the minus strand of NW_016107968.1, from coordinate 602,615 downwards.
TAGTATTTAGTGAATTATTTCTGTGGTGTCTAGCATGGTTCTAAGTTCACTCATATTAACCCAATCCTCATAACAATCCACTGAGGTAGGATATAGTCTTATACTCATTTTTCAAGTAAAGAAACAGATTAAGAGAGGTTAAGTAACTTGACACAGGTCACACAGATAAAAGTCCAGACAAAACAAGGAAAACCCAGTTATTTTGTTTTCTTCTGAAATGTAGAAGAGATGAAATAATTTTTCTGTTTGTTTTACAAAATCAAACAATTTGCATAATTTATTGTGAGAATGGATGCAGTTTGTTTTTTGCTTTCTTAGAGGAAGAGGCAAGTGATAGGTTTCTGGTTGATGCCTTTAAGTAAATTTAAAAAAATGCAGTTTCATAATCTAGAATTGGTTAACAAATTTCTTTTGCATTTTGATTTTGGCTCATGAATCTTTACATGAGTTTAAGACTATTTAGATATTTGTTTTTTGTTATTTTTAAATAATATTGGGTTTGAACACAATGCAAATGTGTTTTTAAGGGAACATACACAAACATATTTTTGCTTAAAGTTACTTATTAGCACAATTTGTCCCATCTTGGAAACTCAGAATAAGACTGCCTCCATCAACCATTTATAAATCCACCTGAACTGGTTCACCATCAGCGAAAAAGTACTTTTTAGACTATTTTTAAAAAAGCTTCAGTAGTCATTCTTTGCCACAGGCGGCAGTGTTATCCAGCTTAGGAACCAAAAATGTAAGTAATATTGTAAGCTTGTTCATTTTTCATAAAAGTATACATGCTATTTGAATTTGAAGTTTTATTTTATTCCAGATTTTATCAGAAAATTTCTAAAAGCTAATCTTAGTTTTAATATACTACTTTATTAAGTATCTAGTTTAGGTAGTGAGTTTTGTAAGCCAAGACTTCCCAAATTCTGTTTCTAAAACTTGAAAATGTACATGCATTGTCTGCTCTACCAAAATGTTTTGAATTAATATAACATATGAAGCAACCCCTCAGAGATCTAAAACTATGGATGTATTTACACATTTAAAGTCTAATGACTATAATAGAGACAATCCCCATTTCCTGTAGGTGCTAAATAAAATCTAGTATTCTGAATTCTGACACTTTTAGTAGCAGAACATAACTGAATCATGAGACAACAAAGTATGTTACCTGCAGCAAATTTGTATGGGTGTGTAGCAACCTCAATTCTTGCTTCCCCAGAAGAAAGAATTAGACTGAGGGGCATAAGGTAGAAGAAACCAAGGCAAGTTTTACGGCAGGAGTGAAAGTTTATTAAAAGCTTGAGAGGCCAGGTGTGGCGTCTGAGGCCTGTAATCCCAGTACTTTGGGAAGCCAAAGTGGGTGGATCACTTGAGGTCAGGAGTTTGAGACCAGCCTGGCCAACATGGTGAAACTCTGTCTGTATTAAAAATACAAAACATTAGCCAGGTGTTGTGGTGGGTGCCTGTAATCCTAGCTACTTGTGAGGCTGAGGCAAGAGAATTGCTTAAACCTGGGAGGCAGAGGTTGCAGTGAGCCCTCACGATCACGCCACTGCACTCTAGCCTGGGTAACAGAGTGAGACTGTCTCAAAAAAGAAAAAAAAAGCTTTAGAACAGGACGTAACGTACACTTGGAAGAGGGCCAAGCAGGCGACTTGAGAGCTGACGCGCAGGGTTTGATCTTTCTGTAACTGCTTCCTTTTTCCTTCTGACAGAGTAGGGGTTGGGGGTGGTGATTCTGTGGGTCTTGGACTCTTGCTAGCGGTCAGGGCAGGAATGCTCAATGGGTTAGTGAAAATGGTATCTAGCCAGGTCCAAGGAAGACAGGGGCAGAATTATGCCTCTGCTGTGTCCCACTGATGAGTAGTCTAGGGTTTCTCTGTAGAAACCCTAGACTCTTGAATATTGAGAGGACGGTATCCCTCACTGCGGATCATTTGGAGCTTGATGGCCTGAAGACAAGAGGAGACAAATTAGGTTATTATGTAGAAGACTGGCAAAACAAAATAATAGGCTGAAGATAGGTCAAAAAAATCCTGAGGCTACCGACATGCTGTAGTCATAAGTTAGATGCATGAGGTTGCTAGCTGATTTCAATATGTGCCCAGAATTAGACTAGTGGTCCACATTTTTGCATTATCCATCCCCTTGGTTTCTTTTGAGCCGCAGGCAGAGGTCACTAGTTGGTTCACAGGAATAAGCAGGATTAGTCTAAATTGCAGCGAAAAACTCAAAAACAACTGATGAGTCTAGAATCTAATAACAGTAGTGCAATATTTATTTAAACTTATTTTTTCTATCTCCAGTCCTCATTTGTATTAAAAAGAAATCATGATAAGACTGATTTGTTTGGAAAATAAGCTTTAGTCTTATTATACTTGGCTTGATTATTTGCATAAAGCACAGCAAGAATAATTGTTTGCCATATAAGCTCCTTTTAAAATTGGCTTTGATGGAACTTTGTTCCATAAGCAATCTCAGATAAGACTTTTCAAACCTTAATTAAGCCCAGCCATAGGTGGGTGCCATCAAATACCTGTATGAGTTGGGTAAATTACTCTCCTCTTGAGGTCCCATGATAACTTGGGGTCCCTGGGCCTGTCAGAAAGTGGCTTTCTTTACTGGCCACAGGTTAGTAACAATGAACAAGGACTGGGTATACAAGATATGGGGCCAGTTTTCCCAAGGGATTTTTATTGACTGTATAAGTAAAATTTGATTCCTTAAAAGAAAGCCTGCCATTTCAGTAGAAGATTTGGTGAAATAATTAGTGGCTCCAATTGTGTCCTATTACAAAAGAAAGCAGATTCTTATTGGACTTTTAAAAATAACTATATTGTTATAAGTTAAGAGTATTCACAAATGGTTTCCAAGTTCTTGAGAAATCAGAGAGATATTAATATGCTCCAAATTTTATTTACAGGAAAATAATGTACGCAATTGTTAAAAGCTCAAAATAGCTCAAAAGAAATGTTTTCTTGACTCTTAAGGGATCAATAACATTTTAAGCCAAAAGTCATTAAAGGATTATTTCAGTCTTCTATTAATTCAGTGCATGCAGTCCTGTTCTGGTTGATATTCGTGAACATTTTAGATCTCCATGAGAGTTAAGTGTTTTCCTCTTTTCTAATGTCACAATCTCCAAAGTTATCATAAACCTGCATTTGAGAGCACCTGTTAAAGTTCCATAGCTTATTATAAAGCCACATTTTGAAGAGAATTAAAACAAGACAACAATTGTCTGTGGATAACAAAAAGTCTTAGGGCAGCAAGAGTCAAAGACAAAATTGAAAAGAAATGAGTTACCTCTGTGGCACACAATAACATAACATATACTAAGTCGTATCAGAATTACAGGAGTTTTTCATAAATTTGAAACACATACCAATAACACATTTATACAAGTACAGTCTAAAGAAAGCCATATTTTACCTTTCCATTAGTGTACTAATTAGTGTACTATTGATGTCAAACCCAGTTCTTAATAAAAACTTATAGATAAATCCATACACTCATAATCAGTTTGAACATAAGGTAGGATCTTATAAAACTTTTATAACCCTTTACAATTTTCTGTTAAAGAGCAAAACAGTGCTCTAAGAAATTCATGTTGTGCTTTTGTTCCAATGTTCAATTTACAGATGAAGTGAATAATACTTCTTTAATTTTAGCTAATATGTTTGCATGCAGAATTTCTTTTACAAGATTAGTCTTTCACAAACCATCCACAATTTTGTCAAATCTTTAGCTTTATCCTATCTAGAGTAAAACAGTCCTTTAACTCTTTAGGCAAAAAGAAATCCACATTCCCATGGCTTCTTATGATCTTTTAACAAAAGCACATTCTACATTCCTTACACACCTTGCATGTAAAACTGTTTTTCCAGTGGTTGCAAATGCATATTACACTGTTAACTCTTAGAAAATTTTACTTATGGTGAAAAATCTGGTAAGTAAGCAATTCTAATTATGTCCTAGGTGTGGAGCCTAGGACACCAGACAGAAGTGCAGATAAGGTTTGACTCCTTCCAGCATAGCTAGGGAGCATGGCTAACTTTATATGTCCCCAGGCCTTAACTAGAATTTAATGGCTTTAAAGCAGGAAAGTTGTACAGTTATTAAGAATCATAGCAGATGACTGACTAGAAGCTGTGACGTTTGGAGGATCACATGGAAAAAAAACCAATAAGCATGTGAATCTTTCACCGACAATCAAGGTATCCAGATTCTCTCATCAAAATTGACTAGAAGGCTGGTGTGACCCACAGAGAGAAGGAAGAGTAGTGTGGTGTGGTGGTCCATCTAAGAGTCACACGAGGAGTGGGAACTCCCTCCCTCTAGCCAAGGGAGGTGGTGAGTGAGTGTGCTACCCTGCCAGGGAAACGGTGCTTTTTCCATGAAACTGTGCATCCGATGAGTCAGAAGATCCCACTTGCAAACCCAAACCACAGAGGCCTAGCATTCCAATCCCAGAACGTGCAGATTCTTACAGCCTCTCAGCAGGAATCTGCTTGAGCCTACTGAACTCCCCAGGTTGGGATGGCCAGCACTGGCTATAGCTGCATGCTGTCTAAGCTGTGTGAACTCCTTGGGGGTGGGACAGCGGCCAGCACTGGGACTCGGAACTGCCTCACAGGCTAAGATCCCTGGATGGGGGAAGGGCGGCCCCCATTTCTGTAGCTCCAGGCTGTGCTTTTCCCCTGCTGGAGCCAGGGAGGCCGGATGGCTTGGTCCCAAGGCTTGTCCACAGAGCCCAACACACCGGCAGTGGCAGTCTGTAGCCAGCATGCCTCTTCAGGCCTAACCCCAACCTATCCTTCTTGAGTGGGCAGGGCTTCCCTGCAGGATCCACAATAACTCCAGCCAGAGGCTCAGGGGCAGAATTCAGATCACTCTGGGCCTAACCCGCTACGGGGAACGGTGGCTGCCATCTCTGCGGACCAGCAGACTTAGCCTTTCCTCCTGGTGGGTCTGAGGAATCCGGGCAACCTAGATGAGTGGGTTTCGTCCCAGCAAAATTCACCCTCTCCATCAAGGGACAATGTGCTTTGTAAAATGAGTCCTGCTCCCCATGCTACCCAACTGAGTGAGATCCTCCAACAGGGGTTGTCAGACCCTCTATATAGGAGCAATCCTACTGGCATCAGGTTGGTGCCCCTTGAGGTCAGTGGTCCCAGAAGAAGGAGCAGGAACTCATCTCTGCTGCTCTCCAGCCTCCTTGAATGACATCTCCAGGCAAAGGAACAAATCAGATGAATAGGGCCTGAAGTGAACTCACAGCAAACCACAACAGCCCTATAGAAGAGGGACCAGACTATTGAAAGAAAAACAAGCAGAAAGTGACAACAAGAGCATCAACAACAACAACAAAAAGGCCCCAGAAAAACCCCATCCAAGCATCAGCAGCCTCAAAGACCAAAACTAGACAAACTCATGAATATGAGAAAGAATCAATAAAAAAGTGATGAAAATCCAAAAGGCCACAGTGCCTCTTCTCCTCCAAATGATCTCAACGTGTCTCTATCAAGGGACAGAACTGGATGGAGGATCAGATGGATGAATTGACAGAAGTAGGCTTAAGAAGATGAGAGATAAACTACAATGAGCTAAAGCATGTTCTAACCCAATGCAAAGAAGCTAAGAACCTTGATAAAACATTAGAGGAATTGCTAACTAGAGTAACCAGTTTAGAGAGGAAAATAAACAACCCGATCTAACTGAAAAATACAGCAGAAGAACTTTGTGAAATTCAACAGCCAAATCGAC
>NW_016107968.1:594461-596812 GCF_001604975.1 Cebus imitator | reverse complement strand
AATTAAGTAGCTCTTTTTTTGAAAAAATTAACAAAATAGATACATCATTAGCTAGACTAGTAAAGAAGAAGAAGAGAGAAGAATCAAATAGACACAATAAAAAATGATAAAAGGGATATCACCACTGACCCCACAGAAGTACAAACTACCATCAGAGAATACTATAAACATCTCTATGCAAATGAACTACAAATTTAGAATAAATGAATAAATTCCTGGATGCATACACCGTCCCAAGACTAAACCAGAAAGTCGAATCCCTGAATAGACCAGTAACAAACTCTGAAATGAAGGCAGTAATTAATAGCCTACCAGCCAAAAAGGAGCCCAGGACCAGACTGCTTCACAGCTGAATTCTACCAGAAATACAAAGAGGACCTGGTAGCTTTCCTTCTGAAACTATTCCAAATTGAAAAAAGGAGACTCCTCCCTAACTCATTCTATGAAGCCAGCATCATGCTGATGCCAAAACCTGGCAGAGACACAACATAAAAAGAAAATTTCAGGTCAATAACTCTGATGAACATCAATGTAAAAATCCTCAATAAAATACTGGCAAATTGAATCCAGAAGCACATAAAAAACGTATCCACCATGATAAAGCCGGCTTCATCCCTGGGATGCAAGACTGGTTCAACATATGCAAATCAGTAAACATAGTCCATATCATAAACAGAAACAAAGAAAAAAACCACATGATTATCTCAACAGATGCAGAAAAGGCCTTTGATAAAATTCAACATCCCTTCGTGTTAAAAACTCTCAATAAACTAGGTATTGATGGAACATATCTCAATATAATAAGAGCTATTTATGACAAACCCACAGCCAATATCATGGAATGGGCAAACCTAGAAGCATTCCCTTTGAATATCAGCAGAAGACAAGGATGCCTTCTCTCACCACTTCTATTAAGCATAGTATTGGAAGTTCTGGCCAGGGCAATCAGGCAAAAGAAATAAATAAGGAGTATTCCAATAGGAAGAAAGGGAGTCAAGTTTTCTCTGTTTGCAGGTAACATGATTTTATATTTAGAAAACCTCATCATCTCAGCCCAAAAACTTCTTGAATTTATAAGCACCTTCAGCAAAGTCTCAGGATACAAAATCAATGTGAAAAATCACAAGCATTCCTTTACAGCAACAATAAGCAAGCAGAGAGTCAAATCATGAATGAACTCCCATTCACAACTGCTACAAAGAGAATAAAATACCTAGGAATACAGCTACCAAGGGATGTGAAAGACCACTTCAAGTTGAACTACAAACCACTGCTCAAGGGAATCATAGAGGACACAAACAAATGGAAAAGCCTTCCATCCTCATGGATAGGAAGAATCAATATAATTAAAATGGCCATACTCCCCAAAGTAATTTATAGATTCAAAGCTATTCCCATCAAACTATCATTGACATTCTTCTCAGAATTAGAAAAAAACTATTTTAAATTTCATATGGAACCAAAGAAGACCCCATATAGCCAATACAATCCTAAGCAAAAAGAACAAAGCTGGAGACATCACACTGCCTGACTTCAAACTATACTAAAAGGCTACAGTAACCAAAACTGCATGATACTCGTACTAAAACAGTACCAAAGGAGCAGAACAGAGACCTCAGAAATATTACCACACATCTGCAACCATCTGATCTTTGACAAACCTGATAAAAACAAACAATGGGGAAAGGATCTGCTATGTAGTAAATGATGCTGGGAAAACTAGCTAGCCACATGTAGAAAAGTGAAACTGGACCCCTTCCTCATAATGTTATACAAAAATTAACTCAAGATGGATTAAAGACTTACATGTAAAACCCCAGACTATAAAAACCCTAGAAGAAAATCTAGGCAATACCAACCAGGGCATAGGTTCAGGCAAAGATTTCATGACAAAAATGCCAAAAGCAATTGCAACAAAAGCCAAAATTGACAAATGGGATCTAGTTAAATGAAAGAGCTTCTTCACAGCAAAAGAAACTAATATCAGTGTGAATAGGCAACCTACAGAGTGGGAAAATATTTTTGCAATCTACCCATCTGACAAACATCTAATATCTATCAGTTACAAGTAACTTAAACCTATATACAATAAAAAAACAAACAATGCCATCAAAAAGTGAGCAAAGCACATGAACAGACACTTTTCAAAAGAATACATTTATGCAGCCAATGAACATGAAAAAGAGGTCAACATCACTGATCATCAGAGAAATGCAAATCAAAACCACAGTTAGAGACTTGGATCCAAGATGGCCGTTTAGGAACAGCTCAGGATTGCAGCTCCCAGTGAAAGCGCAGAGGGTGAGTGGACGCCACATTTTTATTGCCCACAGACTAGGAAATTCCCAGGC
>NW_016107968.1:519947-589081 GCF_001604975.1 Cebus imitator | reverse complement strand
TTTGAAAAAAAAAAAAAACCACAATGAAATATTATCTTGTGCCAGTCAAAATGGCGATTATTAAAAAGTGAAGAAACAATAGATGCTGGCAAGGCTGTGGAGAAATGAGAAGGCTTTTATACTGTTGGTAAGAATGTAAATTAGATCAAACATTGCCGAAAACATTATGGTGATTCCTCAAGCATTTGCGACCAGACATACCCTTTAACCCAGCAATCCCATTACTGGGTATATACCCAAATTAATATAAATTATTCTATTATAAGGACTCATGCACACATATGTTTATTTCAGCACAATTTATAGTAAAGGGATTGCTGGGTCCGATGGTATTTCTAGTTCTAGATCTTAACCAGTCAGTCGACTTTGGTACAAGAATTTACCATTCTAGTTTTTTTTATACAAAATATGTTTTCTTTATAAGCTTCCTTACCAAAAATTTATCTTCATTATAACCTTTGAATTAGACAAGTCATTTTCCCTCTGTTAGAAAATTAAGCAAACATTTGTTCTACATGTTGTTTTGTGAGTCCTGTGAAGAGAGATCAGATCAAGATGTTTTCTACATACTGTACAAGCTATCCCCCTCAAGAGATTGCTCAGTTAGGTTTTTGCTAAGGCTCGTGTGACTAAGTGTAGGCTGCCTAAACGCGTGAGGTAGGGCTATACAGGTTCAAGCTGTTGGTAAGAATTTAGGTAGCTTTCCTGGGAGAGACAGCTAGAGGGAAAGAGGAATTCAAAGGTTGGGTAAATACTAATTAGGTACACATCTTGGAAAGTTTATTTTTGTCAAAAGGGGTGCGATTCTTTTCTTTTAGAGGAAGGAGGTGTCATTTGTCCCCATTACCCGGCAGGATTTGGAGAGTTGCTCAGAGAAGAAGACTAGCACAAAGTAGGCAGCTCTTAAACCCAAAAGGAAAATTTATAATTTTACTTTCTGCCTCCAGAGTTTCCTCTGGCTTTGTGCTTTGGATAATGATGTCTGATTTGTCAGCCAGCCATCACAAAAAGCCCCTTCAGCTCAAGGCCATCAGGGACTGGTATTCTGTTCCATGGGCCCATCAGCCCTCAGGGCAGTCCTATTTCCAGTGACAGAGTTTGTGGCAGAGAGCACTAGCCATGTGGCGCTTTTTCCCCTTTATCCCATTGGGGCAATTTGCCTTCCAGTGGCCTGGCTTCTTGCACCAGTGGCAGTTACCTAAAGGGGTATTCTGAGGGTAACCTGGAGAGGGCTGGAGAGCTCATAAAGCAGCCCATAGCTAAGCCTGCCTCTGGTCCCCGCATTTTTCCTTTGTGTTAGGCCTGTCCTCCTTATTCTGCTCTTGGCTATAAAAGACTGAAGAGGCTAGGGTGAGTACCTCCTGCAGTGGGGCACTGGATTCCAAAGCTGACTTTTATGGTTTCTTCCAAGTTCATTTTCATTTTTAGGCCAAGCAGTACTACAAAGGAAAACTAGGTTTTTGTTTACTTGTTTAAGGTTTGGGGGAATCAAACTTTTCCCAGTTTTGGGAGATGCATCCAAGGAGCATGTCCTGTGGTATGGAGAGGTGCTTACCCATCTACAAAGAGAGAACAGAAGGAGAATATAAAGGAAAAAGGAAAAAGAAGATGTACCTTCTTACTTTTCTATTATCCTAAATAGGGTATCCTCTATTCGTCTTTAGGGTTCTGGAATGAACCAGTCTCATCATGTATCCTTAATTTTGGTCCTATTTTTTCACGATTACCCAGTTGAGAACAGAGGGGATATTAGGGTGGACAGTGGGCACCCACTTCACCCTTGGGGCTCTGGAATAACCAGTCTTATCATGTACCCCTAACCTTTCATCTCTATTCTGATGGTAACCTTTTAGTCTGGGACCAATCTTCCATCTCTGTTCTAAGGGTCTCTTGTGCTTGTGGTATTGGGTCAGCCTGTATATATCCTTGTCTCCATAACCTTATAGTGAGTTTTGCTCAGAGCATTCTAGCAAGAAAATAATTACCTCTTGTCTCAGATTCCCATTTCCTATGATCCTTAAGGAGATGAAAAGCCTGTTTTTGAAGTAACTGCCCCAAAGGGGCTGGACTCCCCTCCCTTTGAATATAACCTTGAAAGCCTTGATGCATGTTGAGAAGGGCCTGGAAGTGGTTAGAGAAATGGAGGCTACAGGAGGAAGTGGGAGGCAGAGAGCGGAATTTTTATGGAAAGCCTTCATATGCTTGAAAAACAGCAGCCCTTGGATTGCAGAGGGTAAAGTTTATTTGCCCTCTTGTCATAATTGAGGGAACTCTTCAAGACTTGGGGATTGAGGTGAGAACTTGCAAATGGCCAAGGAAGGATTTCTCCTCCTCCCAAAGCGGGGGCTAACTCCAAAAAAGCAAGTAGGTGAGTGCCTCAAAGGGCAACAGAGTGAGGCCCTATGCAGGCAGACAAACTGCTTCAAAAGCCACTGAAAAGCTTAGCCCTGGGTCATAACAGGAATGAAAAGTGTATGGTAAGTCAGAAGGAGCTAGGAGAGCTGGGGTTCCAATTAGTGTCTGTTCTGGCAATGTACCAGGACAGAAGGGTTGGAGGTCATCTGAGCTGATAGGTTAAAAACAAGTGTAAATCTCAGGGGATTTCCACAGAGGGGCCCATGTCTTTGCTGCCAAGAAAACGTGGCAAGGGCTATGGGTGCAGAAATAACAGGGAGTGTGTGTTTAAGAAGTCACATGGTATGTGAAGTGTAACCAGAGAAAAGGCAGACTTGCCCTCAAGGTGGACAGTCTGGCAGGTGCACAAGGCCATTTCAAAAAACACACAGAGAGAACAGGAAAATAGGCATCGGGAGTTCTTTGGAAAGAGCCGATGTTACTTAAATAAGCGAAAGAAACCCCAGACATTGCACCGTTTTAGGGTTTAGCTCTACCACTCTCTTGCGCAGGAAAGCCATTAATGTTTCAGTTCTAATCAGTGTGGACCCCAGGGTCCTCCCCACCACCCCTGAAAGCCAGCCATCAGGGTGAGCTGAGAGAGGAGCCAGGGGGAGAAGAGAACCATTTGTGGCTGAGAGGAATCATGCTGGGGGTTGGTTAGTAAGCAGGAGAGTGAAAAGGGAAAAGAAAAGTACACATGGGGCTTGAATGCTTCTACCCAAAGAATGAAAAGTGTAGAGGTTAAATGTCTCTGGCCAAATTAAGTGAGGTGTAGCGGTGTCTTACCACTGGGAAATGTATCCAAGTCACATGGCACCAAGTATGTTAGCAGCAGATTATATCCCAGTCACATGGCACCAAAGTATGTTACTGGTGGTGAATCCATATGGGTCTGCAGAACAAAGAATTTGATTGAGAGGCATAAGGCAGAAGGAGAAACTGAGGCAAGTTTTAGAGCAGGAGTGACAGTTTATTAAAAAGCTTTCCAGCAGGAACAAAAGGAATTAAAGTATACTTGGAAGAAGGGCCAAGCGGGCAACTTGAGAGATCAAGTACACGATTTGACCTTTGAGTTGGGGTTTTATATGTTGGCGTACTTCTGGGGTTCTTGTGTCCTTTCTCCCCTGACTTATCTCTGAGGCCACGTGCAGTGGCCTGCTAGCACTTGGGAGGGGCCACATGTGCAATGGAATCCTATGCATGCTCACTTGAGGCATTTCTTCCCTTACCAGCCAAATGTTACTTGAAGGTCGTATACCAGTTAGACTCCACCATTTTGCCTCATAATGTGCATGCTTGAGCCTGCTCACCCGACTTCTGACGGTCAGGAGAGACAGTATTTCAGAGAAACAATTAACAACCAACTGACCAACACCTGATGGTCGCCTGACATTCCTGGTGGGCTGGGGGTCTCTACTGCCCTGCTCATGTCTGCCTACCTACCTACTCCAATAGTAGGTAGTCTCTGAAACAATAATTGGTCCCAGCCAGCACCAAGGAAAGACAGTCTCCCACTAGATAGAAAAACCTGAAACTGGTGATCAGCAGCTTCCCAATAAGATCTCAGGAGTTGGGCATATGGACTCAAGCATGTGCACTAAGAGGCAAAATAGTGGAGTCTAACTGGTATAGGATCTTCCAGGAACATTTGGTTGCTAAGGAAAGAACGCCTCAAGTGAGCATGGGTATAACTCTAGTAAACAGACTGCACATGCTCCCTTCCCAACCGGTAGCAGACCACACTGTACATGCGGACAGCCCAGCCGAAGGGAAGAATCAGGGGAGAAGGGTCGCAAGGTCCCAGAAGCATGCCAACATATAAAACCCTTAGTCAAAGGTCAACTCATGTGCTTGATCTTTCAAGTTGCCTATTTGGCCCTCTTTCAGGTTTACTTTACTTTCTTTCATTCTCACTCTAAAGCTTTATAATAAACTTGCACTCCTGCTGTAAAACTTGCCTCAGCCTCTCCTTCTGCCTTATTTCCCTCAGTCGAATTATTTCTTCTGAGGAGGCAAGAATTGAGGCTGCTGCAGGCGCATGTGGATTTGCCACTGGTAACGACTCCAGCTTGGTTTCATCTAAATAAATACGATTAAGAAAGGCATTTGTATAATTTTCATCTACAGCAAGCAGAGTTTAAATCTGTGAGAATCTCCATATCCTTCAGAGCCATTATTGTCTTTCCTCTTCCTTTTAAGTTCATAGCCTTTTTGGGTACCTCTGTAAGATTCAAACAGGAAGGAAGGGAGAGAAAAGGAAAGGTTAGAGGAAGGAGACCTTAAATCAAGGAGCCAGACGGGAACAGAGCTGACAAATGGGATAGGTTCTGAAATAAAAACTTGAAGTGCTTTGGATACATTCATCCACAAGCAACACTTACTTTTCAAAGTAATATTTACCATATTGTATTTTATTAAAAAATGCATGTTAATTGTAAAAAATATCTATTACAGGTAGACGGAAAATTACCTCTAGAGTTTGTTGTAATTGGAAAAAAGCACACTCAAGAATTTGAATTTTATTCTTTTCCAGATATCATCAGCAAATTTCCAATTAGGGGAAAATCTATCTCTTTGTTTTTTTTTTTTTTTTTTTTCTTTCGGGGTTTCACCGTGTTAGCCAGGATGGTCTTGATCTTTTTTTTTCCTCAATTTTTACTTAGCTAAGGGTGGAGATCAGAGACAAAAGATTTTTTTGTTTATAAAAGTTATCCAACAGTAACCTTCTGTGAGAGGCAAGATGGATCTAGGGGCTGTTCTGGGATAGGGGCTGAGAATGAAATTGTTTTGCAAATAAAAAGAACTTAGCTTCCTCCCCACCGGCTCCCCGCCCCACCCCGGAGTGCAGTCTAGAGAAAGAGGTTGAGGATTCCAGGAACCAACAGAAGAAGGGTTAGGTATAAGGTCAGCGCTCTTGGCATGAGGAGCAGTACCTGGCAAAATGATAATAGGTTGAGGCCTAGGGCACAAAACAGCCAGGAACAGGTTATCTTTAAGATGTCAATATTCAGTTTTAAATGGTTTCCTATTTGGTGCTATATGGAAATATGTCTGCCTTTTCCCCAATACTTTAAAGTTGCTTCTCACACGCCTGCCTTGTATTTGCAGTAGTGCATCTGGGGGCATGAAAGTGAAGGGATGAGGATCACATGTGAGCAGAAGTGCTGAAAGAGGACAAAAGCGACAGGAGTTGAATCCAGGGACTGTATCCTAGAATGACTGATGAACAAGCTTGTAAGAAGAAGGCAACCCTGGAGAAGGAAGACTGAGTAAAGAGAATAAATCCTGTTGTTGCCTGGGCTGGAAAGTCAAGACGTTTTATTATTACAGGAATAAGTGACTCCAGAAGATTGGAAGACATTTAGGTCACTTACAAAACACGTAAAATCGAAATGAAAAATGGCTTAGGATCCTCTCTAGAGAGAACCACTATTTCCATTTCAGTGACCATCCTTCTACTCTTTTCTTTTTAAATACAAAGAATGAATTTTTAAATAAAATTTAAATCATAGTAGCTATCCTTTTTTTCACAGAAAAATATATTGTATTCTTGAAAATCACTGGGAGTAGATTTTAAGTGGTCTTATCACAAAAAATGAAAAGTATCTGAGGTAATGCATATGTTAATTCGCTTGATTTAGCCATTCCACAATGAATACATACTTCAAACAGCGTGTTGTACATGATACATATATGCAAATTTTGTCAACTACAGTTAATAAATTTGTATAAGCAAACAGATATACACACAGTCTTGTACAGATCCACGGCATTACATATAACATTTCAAAAAATTATTATCATTCAACAAACGCTTATTAAACGTTAACTATGTGCCAAACTGTTTGCGGCAATGTTGAACATTAATCAAGTGCCAGGTACTATGGCAAATGCTTTATATACATAATCCCATTTATTCCTCACAACAAAGTAGGCATAAGGATCCCAATTTCACAAGTAAGTAAACTGAAGCTTACAGAAGCTGTGGTCCCAGGATTCAGCTCCTGTCACTGTTGTCCTCCTTCTTCACCTCTGCTCACATGTGGTCCTCATCCCTTTACTTTCATGCCCCCAAATACACTGCCACAAACACAAGGCTGCTGTGTCATAAGCAACTTTAACTAAAGTATTGGGGAAAAAGTAGACATCGTGTACCCACGATCACAAATTTTCAAAATGATTGAGCCAGATTCCAGATTGAGGACTATTTTGACTACAGAGCCCACTTCTTTGAATCAGATGCTGTCACTTCACCGCTTAAGTATATGTTTTCATTTATTTATCCAATCTCCTATTTGATGTGTATTTTAATTGTTTCCCATTTGGTAGCATTAAACAATGTTCCAGCAAACATATTTGTATAATACATTTTAAAATATATATCGCTTTAAATACTTCTTGGAGGCCCTAGAGACTTTTTACACACACACACACACACACAGACACACACACAAACATACATACACACTTCATATCCCGTTTCCTGCTTTATTTTTTCTTTTAGCATGCATTACTATGTAAAATATAAAATATTTAATTTTTTCTAAATTTGGTTATTGCTCGTAACACGAACTAGAATATAAGTTCCATGAGGGCAGGAATTTTTGTCTGTCATGTTCATTGTTGTAGTCCTGGTGACTTGAATAGTCCCTGGCATATTTTTGTTTTTTATTGTACTTTAGGTTCTGGGGTACAAGTGCAGATGATGCAGGATTGTTGCATAGGTACATACATAGCAAGGTGGTTTGCTGTAAAAATATCAGTTGACAATACCTAGAAAAAAGCCCTATTTAAGATGTTTAAATACCTTGCATTTGATATATAAGTCAGGGAATGCCAGGTTACAGCATACTTTTTATGTTAAAACAATCTGCGGCCTGGCATGGTGGCTCATGCCTGTAATCTCAGCACTTTGGGAGGCCGAGTTGGGCGGATCACGAGGTCAGCAGTTCAAGACCAGCCTGGCCAACACGTTGAAACCCCGTCTCTATTAGGTGGGCGTGGCAGCGTGTGCCTGTACACCCAGCTACTCCGGAGGTTGAGGCAGGAGAATTGCTTGAACCAGGATCCGGGAGGCGGAGGTTGCAGTGAGCCGAGGTTGCACCACTGCACTCTAGCCTTGGCTACAAAGCGAGACTCCGTCTCAAAAAAAAAAAAAAAAAAATCTGGTTTTACTTTAGCCCCTCCAATATTTTAAGGAGAATCAGAAGAAATTGGAGAAATGCTATCCTTAAAAGGGATTTTGGATACCATTAGTAACAATTAGTGATACTTAAAATATCTAGGTATTTTTATTTTATTTTAATAACCAAGAGTAAAATGTAGTTTAGTGTATTTTTAAATTAAGTGAATAAAAGGCTAAATAAAAAATATTCAAGTGCTAGAATAGGATAATCTAGGATATATTTATGAAATAACTTATTCTCACTTTGAGTCTTAATTATTAAGAACTTTAAATCCTGCTTTTTGTCCTTCAAACAGTCTTCTTTTTAAGTTGCCTAGTAACCAACTAAATAGTAGTATAATCTTGTTTTTCAGTCTCTTCAAATATCCCTCTTCCAGTGCTTGTGCTCTCAGAAGGCCTATCTCTCCAGGGTATGGTTGAGGTGAAATGGGGCAGACACTACAGCTGTGACCCCAGAGAAAGGTTTATATTCTCTCTATTTGTACTCACAAATCTTACTAACCTTTGACTTTTTACTTACTGTCTTTCTGGAATGTCCCCAGTTTAGAAGGAAATCCCAGCTCCAAAAGAGGAAAAATACCAGTCTTTCTCTACTTCCAATGAAGAAGTGATGTTTGTGGAGAAAATGAGAGGTAAAGTTAAAAACTGTTCAGAGGAATATGATTTGGGGATCAAAGCGACCTAAAAGGGCTAACAAGTTTGATGAAATTGAGAAATTGTTCTACTTTGGGATTATTAGAAAACACCAACATAGCAGGAAACAAAGTTAGAAGAACTGTATTTCTAGAAATCAAGTTTATGTTAATGTGATTGATGAGAGGATCCTGCTTCATTTAAACTTTTGAACTTGAAAAATCATAGCAATAAACTCTCGTGTAATATTTTGAACATTATCGAAAAGGTTTTTACTATAAATATTGTGGTTATTTAATAAGTACTCATTAGATGCTAGTGATTTTGCAGCATATACTCTAAGATATTCCTTTTCATCTATGAGCCTTTGTATTACAAAATAAAAATTTAAAGTTGTCTGTCATAGGGAAGAGTGAAGACAAATGGGTCCCGTTTATATTGACCTGGCACCTTTTGAATCATTACTTATGGTGATGATACTCCCAACATTGTAATAGCCTTCAGTTGGCTGGCAAATATAAAATCTTGGAAGACAATCTCAGAATTTAAGATGCCCACAAATATGGAAAGAGGTAGTAGAAGAACAAAGAACTGAGCATAAGCAAAATAGAAAGCACAACATAACAGACATAAAAAATTGTAAAGAATTAGCTCTGTGTCTCTGAGTAACTTTGAGACCTTAAGAACCTTAAGCTCTATGAGCTTCAGATGTTTTATCTGTAAAATGGAAATGATAACACTTGCCCAGCCTACCTCATAGATTTTTTTGTGGGGATCAGATGAAAAAAAAATGTATAAGAAAGTGGAAATGTAAGGGATTGTTATATTATTTATTTTATTTCTATTTTTGTTGGTACATAGTAAATGGATTACTATATTTAGAGAGAGAATAATGTATATGTATACATAAAAATATATATTTCTGTATGTTTATAAATATATATTTATTAACAGGAAATAACTGACCAAGAATATGACAGAAAATAATTGAATGGCCCTTCTAAATCTTCTTGACCTCCTTCTCCTCCACACTTTCCTTAAGTTTTAACGATCCCTGTGGTACCAGTGTTGGTTACCATCTTGAACTACACTCATTGTTCATCTCAATTTAGATGCAACTTTTTGCAAAATTCTTCCTCGGAAGTCTTTTAAACAAAACTGCCCACCATACACTTTCCTTTGCACCCTATTCTATAAACTATCAAAAGAAAACATTCACATTAGAAGCACCTATGGAGCTTATTACAATGTAGATTCCTGGGATCTACCCTTCAGGTATTCTGATTCGGCGGATTTGGTGTAGGGCCACTCTGCAAATTTAAAATACATCCCAAATTGATTCTGATGCACATTGTGAAGTTCAAGAATCACATTCTGTCATACTACTCATCACCGTGAGTTAAAATTGTATACTTCTGTCTTCCCTCTAACATACAACGAGAGCTGGGACCCTGCCTATGTTGCTTACCATTGTATTCCCAGTGCCTGGCATATTGTAAACAGTCAATTTATATCGGAACAAATAAATAAATATACAAAAAAAAAAGAAAAGAAGAAGAAATAAAGTTTTCTTTTTCTTTACAACTTTTATTTTAGGTTTGGGGGTTACCTGTGCAGGTTTGTTACATGGGTAAACTGTACGTTGCAGGAGTTGGGTGTACAAATTATTTTGTCACTCAGGTCAGAAGCCTAGTACTTGATAGGTAGTTTTTAAATCCTCACCCCCTTACCACACTCTGCCCTTCAGTAGGCCCCAGTGTCTATTGTTTTCTTGTTTGTGCCTGTGCGTATTCAATGCTTAGCCCCAACTAATAAGTGAGAACATGTGGTATTTGATTTTCTCTTCCTGCATTAATTTGCTTAGGATAATGGCCTCCAGCTACATCCATGTTGCTGCAGAGGGCATGATTCCATTCTTTTTTATGACTGCATAGAATTCCGTGATGTGTACGTATCACATTTTCTTTATCCAGTCCACCATTGGTGGGCATTTAGGTTGATCCCATGCGTTTGCTGTTATGAATAGTGCTATAAGGAACATATGTGTGCACATGTCTTTATGGTAGAACAATTTATCTTAATTTGGGTATATACCCAATAATATGATTGCTGAATCAAATGGCAATTCTGTTTTAAAATCTTTGAGAAATCTCAAAACTTTACAGTGGCTCAGCTAATATACGTTCCCACCAGGAGTGTGTGTTTCCTTTCCTCCACAACCTGACCAAATTTTTTTATTTTTTTACTTTTTAATTATAGCCATTCTGACTGGTGTGAGATGGTATCTCATTCTGGTTTTGATTTGTATTTTTCTAGTGATCAGTGATATTGAGCATGTTTTCATATGCTTGTTGCCCACATGTATGTCTTCTTTTGAAAAGTATTCATGTCCTTTGCACACATTTAATGGGGATGTTGTTTGCTTTTTACTTGTTAATTTGTTTAAGTTTTTTATGGATTCTGGATATTAGACCTTTGTTGGATGCATAGTTTGCAAATATTTTCTCCCATTCTGTAGGTTGTCTGTTTACTCTGTTAATAGCTTCTTTTGCTATACAGAAACTCTTTAAGAAACTGTCTTCTAAAGTTGGAAGGACCACATGAACTCTGTATGACCCTTTGAACCCTAATATCAATGATTACAAGGAAACATCCTTTAAGAACACAAACACTAAATGAAAACATTTACCTACTCCTGATTTCCCTGTCATAGTAACTGCCAACTGTGATTTCATAACAGTCTTTCAATAAAAATAGCTGATGATTTATCAGAAACAAACAAAAAAAAACATGGATACAACACAGAAAACTGTTAACTCTGGTTACCACTGAAGAGTAGGACGGTGGGAGGGTAAATGATTTGGAGTTTTACTTTATATACTTCCGTATTTTTAAAGTTAGAAGTATATATTACATTAAAATTTTCTTAAATTATCAAAAATAAAATAATTGTTTTAAAAACCCAAGGGCTGTGTTATTGACTCCATGATTTATAAATATGCTAGCCTACAAAATGCTTCCTGATACTTGCTTACAATCCAACTTTCTCTGTGATAATTAGAAATTAGAAATCAACGTGGAGCTATTTAGCTTTGAATATTTGCTTCAGTTTTTGTTTTGTCACCTTTTAATATTACCGCCAGGTAAATCTTTTACATCACAGATTCAATGGAGAAGTTACCTTAAGCAGATAAAGAAACAATGAAGTAGAGTGAAGAGCATTAGCTTTGAAGTCAAACAGTCCTCAGTTTGAATTCTGGCGTTTCCATTTAATAATTCTGTGACATTAGAAAAGATATTTATTCTCTCTGAACTTCAGTTTCCTCATCGTTAAAATGATGGTAATACCTTCCTCACAGAACTATTGTAAAGAACAAGTGTGAGTTTACATATAAAGTGTTTAGCATGGGCCAGGAGATCAATAAATACTAGCTTTCCTCTCCACTTTGTTCATATAACAAATATGTACTGAGCACCTATGTGTTGTGAAGCAGGTTCACTAATAAGTAACCCTAAGGGAAGGCTCCCACTGTGTGGAAGGTAGCAAAAATCATCACTGTGCCAACCATCAGGAATAGGAGTCCAAATCTTTCTGCCCACTGCATTTTGGGCTGCAGTTTTATTTATTGCCTGAGTTCAATGAGAGAACCCACATACAACAAGTTATATGAAGTGGATTTATTACCTACAGATAGTAAGCAAGGGACAGGAGAAGCCTTTGGATCCATTGTGAACTGGTGCCCCAAGGCTCAATAAATCTACCCAGGGCAGTTGGAGTCTTGACTGCACGTGCCCCATGTGTACCACAGCTGGGGGACCCCAAATGATGTCTACTCTGAGTTTTCTCCCTCAGGAGTAATATGAATCATTGAGAAAAGTTTTTAAGGATATCTTGCTTCCAGAGGAGAAAAAAATCCAAGGCCAGACTGTCCAGGGCAGTTCCTCCTTAACCCCAGGAGAGACCGGAGTAAGGCCTAAGCTACTTCGGGCAGTTCTTCCCATGTCAGGATATTGCATACCCAGGGTACTTTATAGTTATTTTGATAATTATAGGCAAGAAAAAGAAGAGACTGGGTTGGCCAAGGCTATCCAGGGACCACCCAGCACATGCCAGACATCATTTATGCATTGGAGATACATGAGGCACAGACATTAAATTATATATACTTAGCTATTTAGTGAAAAAGTACAATAAGAACCATGAAGAAGAACCACAGGATGCTATGAGAGAGTATAACAAATGTATCTAATTTTTTTCTGTTTTAGTTTTAACATGGAAATGTGAGTACCTTCCTTGGGAAGTGACAACTATACTGAGTAGTACTTGGCCAGGAAAAATGTGAAATTAAAGGCAAAAAGAACACTGTATTGCTTTAATCTTAAGTATGTCCTTTTTTTTTCTTCCACTTGAAGGTAAAAACACATAAGAAAGTGTGTGTGTGTGTGTGTGTGTGTGTGTGTGTGTGTGTGTGTAGAGACAGAGAAGAGTGATAAGAGAATTGTCCATTGCCTTATGTAAATAGTGTAAATGATAGATACAACTTATAAACTCTGAACACATGAGAACACTTCTCAAGTCAATCTATAATGAGCCCATAGGAATTTTTCTAAACAAACGTCTACAGCACCATAACATTCACTGTATAGATTTCAGATGAAAAACAAATTATATATATATATATATATGTATAAAGCCAATTCATTATTTAATTATTAAATTAAAATTCTTATCAAATATGTAATCAATTGCTAAGCAGTGTCTTAAATTTCCATGTTTAATTTTTTAAGAATTACAATCTGCCTGCTGAGAGTACTTAGTCAATTTCAGGCTAAAGCATTCCCTGCCCAGGCTAGGCACAGTGGCTCATGCCTGTACTTCCAGCAGTTTGGGAGGGTGAGGCGGTCAGATCACGAGCTCAGGAGTTCCAGAGCAGGCTGAGCAACATAGTGAAGCCCTATCTCTACTAAATATATAAAAATTAGCCAGGCGTGGTGTTGCAATCCTATAATCCCAGCTACTCGGGAGGCTGAGGCAGGAGAATCGCTTGAACCCAGGAGGCGGAGGTTGCAGTGAGCTGAGATCGAGCCCCTGCACTCCAGCCTGGGTGAGAGTGAGGCCCCATCTCAAAAAAAAAAAAAAAAAAAAAGAAAAGAAAGAAAAATAATTCCCTGTGCAGTAGTGGAGGACAGGGTATTCAAATTATGTTTTGCTTATTGCAATTCTATGTTACTCTTGATCCAGAAGATCTCTTCAGTGCCAAAAAGAATTTCAGGTTTATTTTAATACAGGTGCAGTGAGCCCTAAATGATCTTGAAGGTCCCAGAATTGACCTAGCCTCACAAGAGTTCATCTGAGGATACATGCAGACCACAATACATTTCAGGCTCTTCCTCCTCTTCTGTATCTCCAATCCACCTCCAAAGGAGCCCATCTTTCCTTTGAGCTTTTTATCTGTTGCATCATCCCTATCCTCCATCACTCCGCCTAGATTACTGCAACAGCTTCTCATTTGGTCTCCCTAGCTTCAGCCTTTCCTACTTGAGTCTGTCCTTCCTGTGAATCCAGATTATTAATTATTTTATTTTTGTTTTACTCACATATATAACATTGGGTGCCTGGAATTTTTCTAAACATTATGAACATATTAATTCATTTAATCCTACTAATAACCCTGTAATATTGATGAGGAACCTGAGGCACAGGAGAGGTTAAAGTAACTTGCCTAAGGCCACACAGTAATTAGCAAGAATCTAATTGAAATTAGACAATCTAGCACCAGAGTTTATGCTTTTTACCACTGCCTATACGGCCGCTTTCAGTATAATGAGACAATCTCTACCTACTCCAGCCCACCGATCTTCTTTTCTGTGGATTATAAACTGCAGCACTTTAGCATTTTTTTGTACAATTTTTTATGCCTATTGATTTGGACAGTCCAACCAGGGTGTAAAATTCTCAAGGAGCAGCAACCACCTCTTATCCAAATTCTGTATCCCTCAGAACCGCTAGCACAAATTAGGTACCTAGTAAATTGCCCAGTACATGAACCAGCCTCTAAGGGTTAAAGTACCAAGTGATGGCCTTTATTCCTTTCATCGCAAGTTTTACCCGCACCACAGCACCCCTCCCACTCCATTTTGGGTAAGCGGATATATACCATTATAGGAAACTTATTCACTGTAGTTAGAATCACTCATGTATCAAAATTCAAAGTTACTTTGAAACACTGGAAAACTGACTCAGGCAATATTTTAATTTATCAACTCAACTTCCTTGATGTCTGTCATCATATAATTTTAATGTGTTATTTTGCAAAGAGGAAAGAATAAAAATAAAAAGTTAAATTATTGTCAGTAACTTGCTGATTCAGAGTCCTATGCAATATACTGTGATCTAGTGTATAATTTACAGTAAAAGACTTGAATCCTATTCCTTACTCTAATACCTTACTAGTTATATGTTTGTAGGAGGTTACTTAATCTCTCTGAGCCTGACTCTCTACCACCTCACTTCACCCTACTCCTGTTTTCTCATATGTAAATCAAGGATAATATTTGCCTTCCCTCAAAGATGGCTTTGAGGATCAAAGAAGATAATGTATCTGAAAGTCCTTTTTAAACTCTAAAGCACTACATAAACGTAAGTTGTAATATTATTCATAGTATCAGGTCCAAGAACCAAGGAATGTTGGTTTAGATTTTAGTTTTATCTCTATTCCAAGCCATGTGATCTGGATGAAGGAATTAATTTCTCTGTACTTCATTCTTTCCATTTGTAAAATGAAACAGCTTACAGTTTTAACCCTTTGTGATCTATATCTCTTAGTTTGCTCCATATCCTGTTGTCAAATAACACAAAATCTGTTTTGTTACTGGACTTTTTCAAACCAAATGATTACCAAGGCATGAAGTGAATTATTTTATCATTGCCTTATATTGCCACTTAGAATTTACATAAATCTTTTGCATGAATAAATTATTTTATTTTCTCCTGTTTTATATAATTATCAATTATGATACAGAAAACGTTATATTTACATTGTTTTACATAGAAAAGATTAAATTTCTCTCTTTGCATTGTTCAAAAATAAACTGAAAGAAATACGTATTTTATAGTGGTCTTGAAGTAAATAAGCGAATTTTGTACTGCAAATCAAAACATTTCTTCGCTGTTAAGAATTAAAGCTTCAAAAGCATATGTGAACTCTAATTAATGAGTGTTTCAATAATAACATAAAGCATCTACAAATATATGTGTGTGTCTACATATATATATGTGTGTGTGTGTGTGTTTGTATAGTGTGTGTATGTATAGTTTTAAGTTTACTGTCCATGGAAAGCTTCAAGATAGAAGTCTTTAAAAACGTACATTAAATCTAAAATTGGAAATGTCTGACTAATGAGAGAGGCAAGTTGTGAAAGGAGGAGAATGTATAACTTTGGATATTAAATTGAAGGTAGAGGTGAAGCTCTTATTTACTTAACCATTCATTCAAAAAATCTGATTACCTTCTATGTGCCAGGCAGGTATAATACTAGGCACTACTAGGGAGATTAAAAAATGAATAGACAAATCTCTGTTTTCAAGGGTTTTAGTATTGCTGGAGAGGCTGTCCTATATATAGATAGAAGGCAATGTAAGTGCTGTGCTAGAGATATGCAGAGGGCGCCAAAGGAGCGACAGAAAGAACATGTTTCTCAAAGTATAGGATCAAGTAAAGCTTCCTGGAAGAAGCTTCCTGAGCCGAGTTTTAAGTGAGAAATAGAAGTTATTCATGTTAAATGAGAATGGTGTGTATTCCAGGTAGTAAAAGAAGCTTTTATGAAAGTCTGGAGATAATAAAAAACGAGGAGGATGCCAGAGGTCTGTAAGGTTTTCAATGCTTAGAGTATGAGGAAAGAGTAGCAACAGATAAAGCTGAAGAGGTAGGCAGTAGCTAGATCTTGAAAGGACTGGGTATGCCATGCTAAAATATTTGGATTTATCCTGAAGGTGACTGAGAATCATCAGAATAATTTAAGAGTAACAGTGACATGATAAGTTTTCTCTTTAGAGAGATAACTCATGGAATATTATGCAGCCATAAAAAGGAACAAGATCATGTCCATTGCAGGGACATGGATGGAGCTGGGAGCTGTTATCCTCAGCAAACTAACATAGTAAGAGAAAACCAAATGCTGCATGTTCTCACTTATAAGTGGGAGCTGAACAATGAGAACACATGAATCCATAGAAGGAAACAACACACACTGGGGCCTGTCGGTGGGGGACCAGGGTAGGGAGAGCACCAGGAAGAATAGCTAATGGATGCTGGGCTTAAATCCTGGGTAATAAGTTGTTCTGTGAAGCAAACAACCATGGCACACGTTTACCTATGTAACGAATCTACACATATATCCCATATATCCCTTTTAATACAAAAGTTGAAGAAAATAAAACTTCAAATATTTTCTAAGTGATAGCCTTGTGCTACAGAAGTGAAATGTGAAATAATGTGGTATTACACTGCCTTACAATTTTGTTGGCAAAATTACAACAAAAATCAATACTTTATTCACACTTCTTGGTTCTGAGAAGTGCTGCACTTAATTATAAAATATATTTTGTTATTTATAAAACAAAATGCATTTGCTTTCATTAAAAGAAGAGTGAGATGAATCTTTTGTGTGTGTGTGAGACCGGGTCTCACTTTGTCACCCAGGCTGGAGTGGAGTGGTGTGACCTTGGCTCACTGCAGCCTTAACTTCCCAGGCTCAAGCAATTCTCCCACTTCAGCCTCCTACCTGAAGTAGCTGGGACTATAGCCATTTGGCACTGTGCACAGGTAATTTTTTGTACTTTTTGCAGAGATGGGGTTTCGCCATGTTGCCCAGGCTGGTCTCAAACTCCTGAGCTCAAGCAATCCATCTGCCTCGGCCTCCCAAAGTGCTGGGATTACAGGTGTGAGTTACAGCGCCCAGCCTAGAGAGATAGGTCTACTGAATAAAGGAAAGAGCCAAAACCAATTAAGAAAGTTGCTTTAATCTAGGTAAATAATAATAATAATGAGTTTCTGAAATACAGCAGTGAAGGTTGGTAAGAAAAGGGACACGATTCAAGAGTTATTTAAGAGGTAGAAGTCAGGACAGTTGGTGACAAACTATTTATACACCTGAGGAAGATGGGGATTGTAGGGCAGAGGAAGATCCCTGGATTTTGGGTTTTCATGAAGAGTTGAGGGTACAATTTAATGAAGCATGGCATATAGGAGAAGGAATAGGTAGGGAGACAAGATTATGAGTTCAGTTTCAGTCATATAAAATTTTAGGTGTCTTTGAAATTTACAAGCAGAGATGTTCGTTAAGCTGTTGGGTATCTAGGCTAGAGATAGATTTAAGAATATTTTTATAGAGAGTATAGATGAAGACATAAACACAGTGAGATTACTCAACAAAGGGCACAAAAACTTAGATCAGAATTTCAAGGATAGAGTCCTAAGAAGTATCAATGTTTACGGACTAAATGGAAGAAGAAGAGCACCCGAAGAAGACTGAAAATAATTGTCTATAGCGGCATGGGGAAAGTCTGGAAGACAGTAATGTCACAGAATTCTAGGGAGCAGAGAAACAGCCAGGAATAGGTTATCTTTAAGATGTCAATATTCAGTTTTAAATGTTAAGTCGCCACTTCGAAGTGAACATCACTTGTATGTCACATGCATGTTTGCTGAATAATCGTATCTTTTTCTATAATCTGTTGAATATATATGTTTGGCCAACCTGCTTGCCATAAAGTTCCCACCCCAGCCCCTCCTCCTTTGAAGTGCCTGTGACTGGTCTTGGCTGGAAGCATACTTCTTAGCCTGCCACCTTGGTGCTTTGCAGGATGGCCACCTTGCAGGTGGTAAAACCTTACAAGACATAAACCTTTCTCTCTTTTTCTAAATGTATAAGTCATGTTTCCTTTAAGTTAACAAAAATTTCAGCAACAGTATTTGTTGCAGCTTAGGACTACCAACTCAGCCACAGTTGAATTCCCATCATCTTTATTTAGCAATATCTTAAAGGCAGGAACTAGGAAGAGCCCAATAAAATGATTTAATACATAAATCACATTACATCTTGGAAGAACTGAGAGGGGCATATGTTATTACATTGGTTACACAAAACGTTAAAGCTCAGAGATAACAACAAAAAAAATAGAACCATTGATGCCTGACTGATGCAGAAAATATAAGAAAAAAAGAGACAGTAATAAAGGAGACAAGGATAGGGATCACAGAGAGGAATTTGTGGCAAGAACCATAAAAACACGCAAAGAGAAATGTATGGCAACAAGCACATAAAACATTTCCCGTACTTAAGACTAAATCCCTACAGGCAGAACTAAAGAGCAAAATGAGAGAATTAATACTATCAAATATGCCCCAACCTATAGACAAAATGGACTGTCTGTGGCTAAATGAGATGCTCAAGTTAAGGGAGAACCAGGCAGCCATAATAGGATGAAGGGGAAGTTACACATTGTGTATTTTCAAAAGATGTTGCAAAAATGTCACAAGACTTCCCTTTCTAAGAGCATAGCCAAAATAGACTATAGCCGTAATTCCCCAGTTGACCATCTAGAGTCAGCCAAAAAAGAGAGACTTGTAGTTGTATGCTTACAGGGCATCCCATCAATTCTCTGTTCCTCACTCCCCTAATGCCGGTCCCTAGTCTTGCAGTTTTTGCCTTCATAATCTCTAATTCTTCAAACCCTCCTCAGAGTGCATTTTTCCTTTGTCCCAAAGGCTGTACTGTATTTCCCTAATCCATAGATTGATTCCAGAAAATAAAGTTCTCTTTTTTCCCTCACAGGTCTCATGGTATTTTTTTTTTTTATTAACAATACAGACTTCCTGTAGAATGAGAGCAAAATTTATTATTTCAAAGGTGTTCCTTTGACAAATGAGTTGTGGACATGATACTTGTGGCAAGAGTTGACCAAATCTCAAATCACTATCTTTTAGAGGAATTGTAGAGAAAGGAGAAGACACATTTTGTCAGTTGTTTTCAGATGATATATTTTATGGTTTCATTAGTTATTTCTACCTTTTGGCATATTAATTACCTAAATTCAGGAAAATTGTGTTTTCAAGATATTTTGATTGTTACTCTTTCTTTCTTATTATTATTAGTTTAAATTGACACAAAATTATATATATTTATGGTATACAACATGAAGTTTTGAAATATGCATACACTATGCAATGGCTGAATCAAGCTAAATAACATGTGTTGTCTCACATACCTTTTTGATGGGAATATTTAAAATGTACTCTTGTAGTAATTAGTATATCAAAGAGATATCTGCACTCTTATGTTCATTGTTATTATTCACAATAGCTAAGATATGGAATTGGCCTATGTATTCATCAACAAATGAATAGATAAATAAAATGCAGTACATATACACAGTGGAATACTATTTAGACTTTTAAAAGAAGAAAATTCTGTCATTTGTGACAACATGGAAAAACCTAGAGCATATATGTTAAGTTAAACCAGCCAGGCTCAGAAAGACACATGCTACATGATCTCACTTATGTATGAAATCTGAAAAAGTGAAACCTATAGAAGCACAGAGCAGAACAGTGGTTACCAGAGGACAGGAGCGGGGGTCAGGCCATTGGCGAGATGTTGATCAAAGGACAAAAAATTTTATTTAGACAGGACAAATAATTCCAAGAGATCTATTTTACAACATAGTGACTATAGTTAATAATCATACATTGATTATGTTAATCTTAAAAGTAATAATGTTCATTTTATGGGCAATGATATAGGCATGCAACTTTATAATCAAGGAAATGTACCACATCAAGATTCAGTAAAATACCAGTATCATACTGTAAACTTTCAAAATATAAGAAAGTTTTATTACATAGAAGATAAGAACACAATGAACAAAGAGCCAAGGACAAGAATGCACAGAGCTCATTTGCTAAATCCTGAATTGAAGCCAAATATTAGAGTTTTAAAAATAAATCTTAAGACTGAGCCAAATTTTCTTATAGTGCATAACTTGTTTATCTCATTGAAACCAAAGGAAAATGTATTTCCCAAGTCCAAGACCAATGATATAGATCAACATTGAAAAGCAAAATATCACCTGAGTGAATTTTTTATTCATCTTGATATTATTTTCTGTTTACCTTTCCCATGTTAGAGCTAAAAATGACACTTCCCATAGCACGGTGAACATATCCACAACTTTTGAAGTGTAGTTCAGAAAATTTCCCAAGGGCTCACTATGGAACATGAAAAATCTGCTTCAGTTTAAAATTTCAAATGCAATTATCAACTTGGAGATACATATTTGGAAATACCAAATAATTTCTAAGCCAAATATTGTTATCCTCTGTCATAACATAAAAGGACAGAAGACTTGATTTTGCTGAAGAATGTTCATTAGAAAACTCTTTACAGACAACTCAGGAGTTAAGTGAGCCATGGATATTAGTCCTGAAATGACCACTGAACACATTTTTAAATAATAAGAATTATTAGAATGAAGCATCATACACATTGATTCAAACATCAGCTTACCATTATTTAATTAGTACACTGTATGAAGAAATAGAAAATTTGCAACTAGTAAAAGCACAGTGAATTTATATCTTAGGCAAATAACTTGTCATTCTGACACTTGGCTATATCATCTGTCACATAAAAAACATAACTATTCTTTACCTCACAGACTACTCATTGAGTGTCTACTTCATGTTAGACAGTGTGTGTGTGTGTGCATGTGTGTATATGTGTGTGTGTGTGTGTGCAAATCCTTGTATGAATTTAAATTAACAATAACTTAGCAGGAATCCACCCAAGATGGCCATTTAGGAACAGCTCAGAATTGCAGCTTCCAGTGAAAGCGCAGAGGGTCAGTGGATGCCGCCTTTTTATTGCCCACAGACTAGGCAATTCCCAGACGGAGGAGCTCCACGGTTCGCCAGCGTGGCTGTTTCGGCCAGCGCGGCTGTGCCGGCCGACGCTGCTGCTTTGCCCCGCACGGCTGCTTTGCCGGCGCCCCGGAGCAGCGGTTCTCTGTACAAAATACACCAGTCCGGGTGTCCTTTTGGCTGGTGATTGGAGCCATGGAAAGTAGCCCATTCATCTGTTTAAAAGGGGGACTGAGCAGGGAGCCAGGACAGTAGATTCCAGGGCAAAAAAAGCACCATGAATCTCAGTGCCGCTGTTTAAGTCAGCACAGTNATATATATATATATGTATATATATATATATACACACACACATATATATACATAAAATCTTATTATCATAGTAACCCACAGACATATATGCTCTGTTATTCTCATTTTATAGATTGGGAAACTGAAATACACAGCTAGTAAATAGGGGAACCAAGAGATATGAACCCAAAGTCTTGGGCTCGGGAGTGTATATACTTAACCCCACCATAAATCTTTTCCTTTTCTGAGCAAGAATTCATTTAAGGCCCTGATGATAATGTCAAGGTTCACTGACCTTAGTTCAGTCACTGAAGAGAGGAACACAAGCTAAGTTCCTCATTACAGTGTCTTGACAAATCTTCGTAAATCTCAGAAAGACCCCTCAGATTAGTCTCATTTTCTTCTGGCTCATTATTTATGAATTTGTCTTTGTTTATAAATAGGTAAAGTAGAATATACTTTTTTCAAGATAAAGAATCTGACTTTATTTTACAGTAGATTTACATTGTTTCTATGAGCACCCCAACCCTCCTTTTAAAAATGTTTTACTAAAGCATTACATTCAGAAAAGTATACAGTCATAAATGCAATTAGATAAATCTTCACACTTTGAGCAAGCCCATGTAACTAGTACCTAGATCAAGAACCAGAACATTATTAGCACCCCAGTGTCCCGTTCTTGCCAACTCTCAGTCATTAACCTGCTAAAGGTAACTACTATTTGTTTTTTATGTTTTTGAACTTAAATCTAAACTATTAGATAAGCAAAAACTGCAATTACTTTTGCGCCAATCTAATACTTTTAAATTCACCTCTACTTCCATTAACAGTCTACACATTTCTTGCATGATTATTTTTTCCAACTCATTCAAGGATGAAAGCTAAAATTGTATCATGTCCTGCTGACCTAAAAAACCACATTTTGTTCTGAGTTTTTATTTGAACTTTTATGTCACAAAATAATAAATAATAATAGCAGCCACATTTATTGAACACTTACTATGTGCCAAGTAAGCATTTTCCTTGTCTAATTCCCATAACAACCCTAGGAGGCTGGTATTACTATGACAATTTCTATTTTTAAAAGAGGAAACTGAAGCACAAAGAGATTAGGTAACTTTCCAAGTCCACACAGTTAAGCAAGTAGCAGAATTGAGGTAATTTTTTTCTCCTTTTGAAATATGTTTGGCCATATGTAGATCAGACAAATATATCCTACTTCATCTAGATGTACTCTTGTTATTATAAGATTAGTTTTAATGAATTATTTAACTACACTTATCTATTATTTCTGATTTACACTTTAATTGCAGTCCACACTGAATTCCCCATTATACAATCAATTCAAAACTTAGAATCCATTATTAACCTTCTTGGATTTAATTGTGTCCTGTTTCATGCTTCAGATTAACAGGTTGCTAAGTCCTGTTCCCAATATGTAGAATACAGAATATTTACATTATATCTCTAGAATTTTTTTTTCAAAGGCATTTTGGTTGATCCATATTATTGTCCCTTTTATTAACATGGTTTGTCAGTTAGAATACTTTTGGTTGCAAATAAGAGAGCACCCAAATTAATAGATTTTAAATAGCAAAGATTTATTAATAAATCTCACATAACAAGAAGTCTTAGGTTAGGCAGGCCCAGGCTTGATTCATTAGTTCATTGAGGTTATCAAGGATGCTATTTTTCCTCATCTTTCTGCTCTGAAACCTCCAGTGTTTTAGGATGATTCTTCTCATGGTTGCAAGATGACTGCAGCCATTCCAAGCATCACATCATGACACAGCTGTCATGATGTGAAGCAGGAAGAAAGAGGTGTGCAAGGGAAGGCTGCCCTTTCCTTTTTCAGGGAAGAAGCTTTTGGAGAAACCCCAGCAAACTTCTCCTTATGTCTCATTGGCTAGAATTGTGCCATGTGGCCACTCCTAGCTGCAAGACAGGCTGAGATAACAATAATTAACACTCTCAGCCTTTGTTGGGGGAAAAAATGTGTTTATTGGGCAATATGTTGTTAGATATGTAACCACCATTATGTGCTTCACATAGATAATTTACAGCTAACTTTAATGTCTTAGAAAGGATATAGGTGAAGAAAGTCAATATTAACTACACCCATAGTATTTTGGATGTGTAAGCTGAAATGTTGCCATCCTACGACTTGTCAGTCTGATATTCTTGATGCTACTGTATTTCCGAAGTCTCGCCATATGGTAGGACTTTCTAAGTGTGTCACAGTGAATTTGCTTCATATTGGCTGGAAGTTTCAGGAAGATACAATTTGGTTTAATAGAAAGAAGGATATTTCTGACAGAGCTGTAAGATGGTTGTTTCCAGAAGGTCTGAAATACATATCACCAAAAGATTTAGGCAGCGTCCTTCAGTTTACAATAATAATAATAATAATTACAGTAATGATATATAAATTCTGAATTGAGATACTCCACCTCCTGTCAAAAATCAATGGAATTTTGTAGAGGGAATTCATGTAGAGCTTAAAGAGTTAGACTCTGTGATTTATAACACTTTGTATCTTATTTCTCACTAAATATTCAACTGCTTATCTCTTACCATATTAAAAACAAAGAAACAAAAATGCCTGTTGTTAAAAAATATGCATATATATTTTCATAATATTTTACTAATATTCTGTTGGTGCAAAAGTAATTGCTGTTTTTGCTGTTAAAAATAATAGCAAAAACCATGATTAATTTTGCACCAACCTAATAATATTAAGTACATGCTTTATGGCTATGGTATTATAAAACGAGGAGATCATTTTTGTAAAACTGAAGTAGAGTTGTTGAGAGCAAACAAATTATACCAGGTCAAGGTAAGCTGGGTAGATAAAAAATGATCTGTGTTAACAGGTGGCATAAAGGTTCAACCTGAAACTGTCATGAAACTGCAATTTTATTAGTGGCAAGAAAGGAATAATGGTGAATAAAGTACAATAATGGATAAATTCCAGCAGAAAATACTTACATAAAAATAAATATTTTTGCCATCAGGTGGGGCAAAGAGTGGATTTTGAGACACACAGGGGCTACCAGTTTAATGATAGCTTGTCAAGGTGACTTAGATGGAAAATATATGACAGATATGATTAGGTGAACTGGCATCCTGACAAATGTGGATCTGAGGAGAAAAAGAGACAGAATATTCTAATGAAAGCCTGGTATCCCAACTGGATTATCATCTGTATTTGCTTCCTTGCCTGACACTTCCTTTACTGTCACCTCTTTATTTTCTCCTCCTGAAAACTCTCCTTACTTTTGTTTCTCTCTTTATGCTCTCTTGCACTTTCATTTCTTTTTCTTAACTTTTATTCATCTCTTCTCCTTGCCAGTGATACCCAGTGATGTCCTCAGATGATTGTTCGGCATTCCTGGTAGCTGTAAGGTGAGAGATCGCTGGTTATGAGCAGGGTGGCAAAATGCATTAGTAGCAATATGTTTCAAGCAAAGGTTTTACTTTGGTAAATAATAAAACATTATGAATCTTAGTACAAAGATGAACAAATAGTTCTTGGAAATAATAAATAGCTATGACTAAACTGAAGCAGTATACAACTCATACACAACTCATGCATAGTCCATATACAGGAAGTATAGATATGGGGAACTGACAAGTGTACAACCAGAAAGTTCATTAGTAATTTATACATGCTGTAAGGAAAAAGTTCAAAATCCATGCTCCCTTGTCTCCTTTATAAGCCAGTCACAATCTCTGTCTGATGATTGCCTCTCATAATTGCAGCAGTCTTTAAATGTAGTTGTAAGGACTGCCTTTTGTCTCACTCTTATGATAGTGGATTGCATGTTTATACTGACTTGAATTCTATTCATCTCTTGGTGTTTTCTGAATGTACATTGTGAACAATGCAAGAATAGTTTAAATTGCTTTATTTCTATAGGTTAAAGACATAAATAAATAAGTATGCTTTAATTAGATAGGAAATCAAAGTATCTAAGTAATAGTATCTAAGTCTAAGGAACTAGACAGTAGTACAAGCAAAGGTTCTGTTGTTTAAAATTCACAAACCTGAAAGTATCTGCTTTTTTAAAAGGTAATTATTTTTAGAAGAGATAATTATTTTCTCTTAAAGATACCATGCTTGTCTCTGATCTCTGAGATACATATGAAAAATTCTGTTGACCAGTAATTAAAATTTTTACTTGTGTCAATATTAGCAAGTGTTTCAGGCTACTTATATTTAATACTCTGTTTCTTAGAATATCTAAAGGTTGTACTTTATTTTTCAGAAAATTTTCAGTCTGCAATGTGTTCAATACAAATGTGTACTTACTTGATATAATAAAAACCATGTGAATCCCTGTAAAAGGCAATATATGGCCAAAGAAATAAATGGTATAATCATACCTGTCTATGAAACAGCATAAAATCTGTTTGCCAAGCCAAGAACCACAACTTTTTTTCTAAATAAAAACAGATGTGACTTAAATTTCTCTAAACAGCACCATTTGACCTACTACTTCCGGTGGGCACATTTGTAATGTTGGGTAGTTGGATATTCGGTGGAGGATTTTGGCCCACTGAAGTTGTTTCCATATTTAAACCTGTGAGTGAAACTTTTAAAGTACGCTATGATGTTTTTACCTAAAAACTGCATTATGTTTTCTGATGTTACCCTTTCATTCCTTTTAGCAATATGTTTATGTAGTAGAATCAGTGTGTCATATTTTACACTAGGAGAAAATATGCTCTACAAAGGGCAAACAGCTTCCTTTTGGTTTCTGTGGACCTAATCTCATCAAGGAAATTTCCCCTTCTTGCCTATCACCTCCAAACCCAAACATACTCAGGTACTCATAGACCTGGGATTCAGACAATCTGAAATCTCACTCTATGGAATCTCTGTGTTTAGGCTGGTGGAGTGTTAAAATAGTTCTCCTTTTCTTGGAATTGCAGTTTCTGTGCATGTTTATAGGTCCTGTCACTTGACTTGTAAGAAAAGTTCCTACTGAGTTTCAGAATCTAGAAAACTTTTTCTTAGTTCAGATTGGGGAGGGGATACAGCAGCCATATCCTGAGTAAAATGACTCTCCACAGCATTCTTGGAATTATCAAAACATCATTAAGAGTTGGGGCTGTCTGGGTGAAGTGGCATGTGCCTGTAATCCCACCTACTCAGGAGGCTGAGATGGGAGGGTCTCTTGAGCCCAGAAGTTCAAGACCAGCCTAGGCAACATAGTGAGATCCAGTTTCTACAAAATATAAAATAATAATAATAAAGGAGCCAAGCATGGTGGTGCATACTTATAATCCCAGGTACTTGGGGAGCTGAGGTGGGAGGATCACTTGAGACTGGGAAGTAGATGCTGCATAAGCCGTGATTGCACCATTGCAATCCAGCCTGAGTGACAGAGCTGGGAGCTAGGCCCTGACTCAAAAAAAGAAAACCGAGAGAGAGAGAGAGAGAGATTGAGAGAGAGAGAGATGCGGCTGAAGTGCCTGCTACCCCTAGTGGCCTACTAGTAGGGTGACTGTTTAATCTATCTGTCTAAATTGGTGCACATTGGGAGTGAAGAGATCATCTGAAAATACTACATACGTTACAAGATATTTCATAAGAAATCACATTCACATAATTTTTGTTATGTATATTCTTATAATTACCCTATTTTACCATTTTTAATTTTTGTTAGTTTAATTTTTAATTTTTGTTAGTTTTTTACTGTGTCCAAATTATAAAATAACATGGTGACTATAGCCAATGATGGTTTATTGTTCATTTAAAAATAATTCAGAGTATAATTAGATTATTGGTAACACAAAGGAAGGATAAATGCTTGAGGTGATGGATACCCCATTTATCTTGATGTAATGATTATGCATTGCATGCCTGTATCAGAATAGCTCATGTATCCTATAAATATATACATATATTATGTACCCACAAAAATTAAAAATTAAAAAAATAAATAGAGTTTATTATAGATATGCATGTATAAGAAAAATCATAGTGCATATAGGGCTCAGTACTATTTGCGATTTCAGGCATCCACTGGGAGTCCTGGAATGTATTACCTGTGAATAAGTGAGGACTACCATATATTGGAATAACACAAACCAGGAGTACCTTACTTAAGATCTGACATTTACTGTTCAACTTGGTAACCTGATAACAATTCTGCAGGATACAATGAAGCACTCTAAATATACTATATGAACAACCCTTGCCAGTAGTCACTCCCATTGGGGAATTGGGGAAAGTCATATTCTCCCTCTCCATAAATGCATTGATATTTCTATGTGATGTATGCCATCTCAGTTTTCAGTGTATGCATCAGAGAACCACATTCACATTATTTGGCAGGGTCTCAAGGCTTTATAAAAACACTAGAAGTTCAAATATGAGTCATTTATTTCTATAAAATAGAGGAGGAAAATCTGGAATCATGGGAAAGATGGGGGCAGGCAGATTTTGCTGGCAGTCTTTTCTCATCTTCTCATGTTTCTTCTTGCATTTGCTATAGAGTGGCCAAGTTAGTCTGTTAACCTACATTCATTGCTGTAGGAGTAGGTGCGGGGAAACACAGACTGCAGGTACAGAACTGGGAGCCTAGGCCGCTTCGACCTCTTCACAGCACTGGTAGAACTAGTGTAGCCAAAGTGAATACAGGGATAAGCCATGGGTAAAATGCTGAAAATTTTCAAAACAGCCTTGAGACAGCCATTGTGAATGAGCCTTATTATTATTATTTGTTTATACGTGCCACATCTTCATTACCTAACGATTGGGAAATCTTGACAGCCTTCTGCATGCTAACTCAATATATTCAAACCTGTAGGCTTTAGAGTGTTTGCTCAAATGGAAAATGAGACAACATAAATCTCTTGAAGGCCTTAAAGAGAAATGTCATGGATGGTATCAATGAAATGTTTGATTAATTCAAGGGAGACCATTTGTTTTTTCCTAATTTATGAACTTTTTCTATTTCTCTCTATGTAGATGTCCAAATTTCAGAAGTCAGTGAAAAAATTATTGGTACGTGGAGCCAAATGTGACCAACTCTGGAGTACTCTGGATCTGATTTTCGTAGCAGCATTGCCTGGAATAGGATTGGCTTTAATAGTTGGTGTAACAATCCAGTCTATTCACTACTGTGAAAAGAAGTCAAAGAAGAATACTGACCACCAGTAAGAAATTTCTAAATACCCTGAGAATGGTGGCAAATCCCTTGTGAGATCAGCAAATGAATCCAGAAAGAATGAATATAATTTATTATGCAAATTATGTACAGGTGGTATCTTCTCTTTCATATTCATCAACATTGTAATTAAATTCTAACAAAAGTCAGATTAACACTACCAAACCAGACATGTTTTGTTCAGGATTTGGATAAAGTAAAAACTGGAAATCCTCTTCCCCAGACAGAAGCCAAGTGTAATTTACAAAATAGCTGTCCTAGTTCAGTGCTTTCCTTCCCATTAAGGGGCGGTATTTGTGTGCACCCACATATACTGTCCTAATAGTGTATTAAGTTAGTGGGAGGGTTATACTATCACCTCCCACTCACTCCCCAATCCCAGCAACAATGCAAGATAAATGGAAAGACGAATCCTATAGACTTTCTCTTATCTGAGTCTGTCTTGGGTAAATCTCTTCACCTTATTGGGCTTTATGTTCCTAATCTATAATATAGAAATGGTTATAATCAGATCTACTCACCTCAGAGATGGTGAAATGATACTGGAAGCAGCAATCGTTTATTGAGAGTTTATTATGTGTGTCGGGCTGAATTATAAATGTTTCACACCTATCAACTCATTTAATCCTCACCACCATATAAAGTCCTAATGAGATTACTGAGCCACAAAGAGGTCAAATAACTTAGCCAAGGTTACAGAGCTAACTCTGAACCCAGGCAGTCTGGCCACCAGGCCTAAACTCTTAACTCCAGCCTATGCTAATGGAATCTAATGAGATAAAATAGTGCTTAGAAAGCTGTAAAGTCCTGCTATATTCCCTTCATTTATTTGTTTGGAAGCAAACTGTACCCTTTACACTTTTCACTGTCTCTGAATGAAGGGTAAACAACAGTATAGTAAAATCTCATCAATTTTATGTCAATAAATTTGAATTAGCATTTACATTAAATTATCATTTCCAGTGACAAGATAATGTTACCCTCTATGCAGTATTAAAGTAGTTGAAATATTACTTTAAAATTGGAAGTGGCTATTGTGAGCTTCATACTCCTAAGAACAGGCTTGTAAATCATAATCAAATCAGCAATTTGAACAGTCAGAGATACTTGTCTCTGGGCGGAGTGAGATAAACTCTCCAACCTTTTTGTCATTTCAAAATCCTAAGCTTTGCATCATAAATCTGTATCATTTAAAGCATCATGTGGTATACTGGTATATATAGGCATAAAATCAATGCTAAACATTAATTTTTTAAATTTAAATTACCGTGGAGAATTTCATATCACTATTTGACACACGTTGGAAACTCCCTGAGATGTTAAAGAATCATTATGATTAGAAATTACACCTATAAATATGTCACTTTTAAACTATTCTCCATAGCTTTCCTACTCTGAAGTTTTCTAGAACACTGGATTTGTATTCCAATCTTTCTCTTCCTCTAATTGGGTATAATTATGAGGTGATCACTTAGCCCCTATTTCCTCCTTTAGAAGTAGGGAGAGGAGTAATACATATCCTACTTCCCTATAGTTTTGAGATTCAAATGAAATAATTAATGAAAAATTATATTGAGAAACAAAGGCAAAACAGATTTATTATAAATCACACTTGGGGTTATTTACATGCTTTTTAGGTAAATAATTAAGCTGGTGTATTTTATCCCAATTAAAATGCAGTTTAGTTTGAGCTCCATTTTATCCCCTCTCTGCCATTTCCTGATTTGTGAATTGACAAAGTAACTTTAAATATACTCTGGGTGATTCTTTAGTGTAGTGAAAAAAATATGGGCCATGGTGCCAGACAGAGTGAGACTCAATTCCCTGCCCCATAAATTTCCGACTATGTGGCCTAGGGGAACTTTCTTACAATTTCTTAGAGTTGGGTTTCTTATCCACAAAATGAAGTTAAAAATACCTATCTTGCAGGGCTTTTGTAAA
Organism: Cebus imitator; assembly: GCF_001604975.1. Lineage (NCBI taxonomy): Eukaryota > Metazoa > Chordata > Mammalia > Primates > Cebidae > Cebus > Cebus imitator. Next base: position 558,536 of record NW_016107968.1, on the reverse strand, counting down.
TATTTAAATAAAATAATGTAATATTTTTGTGAAATATACTGATGTCTGCAATTTACTCTCTAGTGTTTCAAAAAATAAGTTGTATTAATGGATAGATAAATGAATGAATAGATGGACAGATATATGTTAAAGCAAGTATATTAAATATTAATAGTATAATTGAGTTGGTAGATATATGGGCATTAACTGTAAAATTCTTTCAACTTTGCTATATGTTTGAGCATTTTTGTAATAAAATGTTGGATAAATCAGACAATCTTAAGTAAAGCACCTTGAATATGGATTGGAAAAGGTCACCATTCTTATTGCTTTCTCTTGGGTACAGTTTCAACATGGGAGCATTCATTCTGTATTGTCACAAAAACAGTTTATCAAAAAAATGATTTATAACCAATTAAGCAAATACTCTATCCTATGTTGTTGTTGTTGTTTTTAATGTGCCAGAAAACAGAGGTGTTCTTCAGGACTCCAACCTCAGCAGAATTCTACATATGATTTTGATACTGATATGAGGCCTCCTCAACCAGATCAAGGGCAGGTAAACACTGAAACTCATTTTCCAGATAAGCTAAGTTTACAGAAGTCACCATAAACAGAAATGCCTTGGAGACACCAAAAAGACCTTGGGAGATCAAAGAAGTAGTCAGAGACAACAAAATGAGAGGTTACTATAAGATCAAATTGCACAAATATGGGATCATTGATGATAGGTAAAGTACAGATTGATAATCAGTAGAGTAGAGGCCAGGCCTGGGGCATTTACACTGGGAGTGGTGTCTACTATTCCTCCCCACTATTTGTTTCCAGGTAACTTCAAGTTAAAGCACATATCTAAGGCAGCCTTGGGGAAAGTTAAAACATATCAAAGAGGAAAAGAAATCCCTAAAAGAGGGTCATAAAGATATGGATAATAGTAGAAGGATTTGAACCGTGTATGTATATATATATATCCGTGTGTGCATGTGTGTATATGTGTGTGTATATATATATATATATATATATATCCGTGTGTGTATGTGTATATATGTGTATATATATAATATAAATCTCTTCTCATCTAATGTTCCTAGTAGCACAGATTCTCTAACAGAGACTTGTGGGAATCTCTTCAATTCATTTCATTGTACTTTAGGGGAAGCCCTGAATAAAGAGTAAAAGGGGTATGTGTGTCATATTAGGTCACAAGTATCAAAAATGGCAGCGATGCTTTTATTGTTTTAAATCGAACAAATAATATGTAAAATAGGATAAAATCAGCTTCTTGTTATGGCATACTAAGTCCTAGAATATGCCCAATTATGATCTCTATATGATTAAGGAAGTAATACTATATATGTTTCCAATATGGAACTGTCTTAATAACATCAAGGCCAGTTACACGCTGAAACTCATAAAAAGGTTAAGTTAAAGGGTTGATGAATCAAAGAGAAAGACAAGATACTTTGTAGTTGAAGTCAAAAAATTAAATATTAAAACAAACTATAGTATGAAGGGTTTGTTATAATCTATAGTATTTTTTTAAATAGAAGGTTAAAGAACTCTAGGTGAATATCCTACTATAAATATCGTTGATGTCTCCAAAAGGCTAAACTCTAGATCTGTCAGGTAACTTTGGTCATCTGTTTATCCCAATTATTTTGTAGATAAATCCTAAAAGTGAGAGAACTGTGCAGGTAGGAGACATCTTTCTTTTTCTAAGGATTCACTTTTTCTTAGTCTCCCTAGTTAATTCTGTCACCTATTTTTCAAATCTCTGAGTTGACATTCTCATATTTTCTCCTCTATAATAATTTCTTTTTTTACTTAATGCTATACAAGCTCGAATTGTGGATAAAATTCATGGGGAAAGCCACGTATAATGCCCATCACTTAGGCTATTTTCAGTAAATGTTACTTTCCCTTTCCCTGTCTTAAACTTCCTATGGCTAAATCTCTGCTATAGTTCTTGTTAAATATGAATACTTATGAATACTTTTTATTCGATGCCTTAACCATTTCCTAAACTTTCCTTGTCTAGGTAAGCCACAAGTGAACTACCATACCTGTCCCAATCTACATATTCTTCTCTTTCAGATTGTTTCCCAAAGTCTGGGGAATTAGGAAGCAGAAATGGACTGCAGGTTACCAACTTAATAGAAAGCGAAGAGACTTTTAATCCAACTTAAACTATTTAGAAAGGTGTCTAGATGAACTTTGCTTTGAATATACATTTAAAATATTGACTTTTGCAAGTAATGACTTCTCAGAAGCTAAGGTTCAGATGAAGTTTCCACAGAATTTATGCTTTTTCATGCAAATTAATCATTTTTTTAAAAAATTCAGCTAGCTCACATACACAACCAGGAACTAATAAGCAGAGATTGAGTTCATTCTTGAATTGTCTATGTCAACCGTTTCTTATTGATTTAGTAATTATATTTCAGTGGGTAGAGGTTAGACTACATATTTGCTATCTCTTCTCCAGACCATCCTCACCTCCACTTTTACATTTAGCGCAAAGTAGCTTATAGCTTTCAAAGTTGTTAAAATTCCAGCATGAGCATATAATTAGAAACCCCAATATATTCTGTAAATCTTTGACAGAAAGGGGTGCTGAATAGTTTAGTCATGTGAGAAGAATTCACCATTGCCTTTGTTAGTTATTTTTGGTTGTTGTTCCATCATAAATATATATATATATATATTTTTTTCCATTTATTTATTTTATTGCATTTTAGGTTTTGGGGTACATGTGAAGGATTACAGGTGTGGGAACCAGTATGCCCAGTTTTTACTGGCATTTAGTAAGTCTCCAAAGTTTTTAATGGATAAAAATAAAGCAGGCTTGAAAAAAAAATTATCTACCTTTAAAACAAACTTTTATAGTTCAGCCCTTTACATAGGATATAACATGCTTGAATTACTTTCACCTGGCGAAAATACACAACAATTATGTGAGGGGAATAAAAACTACATTTCCTAGAGATCCAGCTAATGGACATATTCTAAGAGTATAGAAATAAATACTGGTATGGCTTAATGAGCATAAATAAAAAAAGACCAAGCCACATAATAGAAGAAACCAATATGGATAAGTGCTCACTGAAAAGGAAGAACATTGACTAATAATCATATTTTCTAAATGTGGCAGTGATAATCACAAACTTACCAAATTTTTGACTTTATTATATTTTCAAATGGAATAAATTGAAAGTAGGAGGAGACAAGCTAAGCTTTAAATTATCAAGTTTTTAAATCCAGGAAATTATTCTTCCTAGATAATAATATGAAAATAATATCTTATTTAAATATCCTTTATATACCTGAGAGTATTCTCATAACTTAAATAATTTCTTATTTGAAGTTGTTCATACCATCTTCAAATAGTTAAATATTATCAAGCACTCCACGACAGACAACACTGTGCAAATTGTGATAATCTCCAGACCACTATAATTTCAATATGCAATATCAGTGGATAAGTAGAAGATTAACTCCACCCTATAAGTACATGATTAGCCACAACTTTATGACTGTGCATATTTGCATGGTTAAATCACTATGTCATGTCACTTATGTAATTCATGGAATGAATATTTTTAGACAACCAGTTACATACAGCAGGGGTCCCGATCCTTCAGGTCACGGACCCATACTGAAGGGGCATTAATGCCTGAGTTCCACCTCCTGTCAGATCAGAGGTAGCATTAGATTCTCATAGGCATGCAAACCCTATTTTGAACTGCACATAGGAGGGATCAAGGTTGCATACTCCTTTTGAGAATCTAATGATTGATGATCTAAGGTGGAACGTCTTCATCCCCAAACCATCCCCACCTGTCTGCCCGACCCCCCATATGCAGAAATATTGTCTTCCAGGAAACTGGTGCCTGGTCCCAAAGAGGTTGGGGATCACTGATCTAAAGTGTATTGGAAATAAGCAAGGTAGAAATAACATATTTTACCATTTTTTTCAATAGTACAACATTTTGCTTTAAAAAATATTAGCTCCCATGGTAATACCACCATGAACACAACTGAATACTGTTGCCTCCCCACCAAGACATGGAAGAAACACATCTGATCGGGGAACAGTGAGCGCCTTTTGGAACACCCCTGCAACCTACTCCTGTCCACCTGGTTACATTCTGACCTGGGATGAGATGGCTGAAATTACAGAAATAGAATTCAGAATATGGATATGAACAAAGATCATCGAGGTGCAGGAGTACATTGAAACCCAGTCCAAAGAACTAAGGATCACAATAAAATGATACAGGAGATGACAGAAAAAATAGCTGGTATAGAATTAATGTAACTGACCTGATAGAGCTGAAAAACACACTACAAGAATGTCATAATGCAATCTCAAGTAGAATAGCAGAACGACCAAGCTGAAGAAAGAATTCCAGTCCCTGAAGACCAGCTTTCTGAAATAAGACAGTCAGCAAGAATAGAGAAAAAAGAATGAAAAGGAACAAATAAAACCTCTGAGAAATATGAGATTATGTAAAGCAACCAAATTTATGACTCATTGATGTCCCTGAAAGATGGCAAGAATGGGAACAACTTGGAAAACATATATCAGGATGTCATCTATGAGAACTTCCTCAACCTAGCAAGAGAGGCTAACACTGAAATTCAGGAAATTCAGGGAACCCCAGTAAGGTACTTCACAGGATATACCCTAGACACACAATCACCAGCTTCTCTGATGTTGCAATGAAAGAAAAAATGTTAAAGGCAGCTAGAGAGAAAGGTCAGGACACCTACAAAGGGAAGCCCATCAGACTAACAGTGGACCTCTTAGCAGAAACCCTACAAACCAGAAGAGATTGGGGGCCAATATTCAACATTCTTAAAGAAAAGTAATAACAACTAAGAATCTCATATATGACCAACTAAGCTTAATAAGCAAAGGAAAAATAAGAACTTTTCAGATAAACAAATAGCAAGGAAATCTGTTACCACCAGACCTTCCTTACAAGGGCTCCTGAGGGAAGCAGTAAGTATGGAAAGGGAAGACCATTATGAGCCACTACAAAACCACACCGTAATACACAAACCAGTGACACTATAAAGGAAGCACACAAACAAATCTGCTTAATAACACCTAACATCATGATGGCAGGATCAAATCCACATATATCAATACTAACCTTCAATGCAAATGGGCTAAATGCCCTTATTTAAAAGGCACAGGATGGCAAGCTCAATAAAGAAGCAAGACCCAATGGTATGCCATCTTCAAGAGACCCATCTCACATGCAATGACACACACAGTCTCAAAATAAAACAATGGAAACAATCTACCAAACAAATAAAAAAAAAAAAAGAAAAGAAAAATGCTGGGGCTGCAATCCTAATTTCGGACAAAATAGACTTTAAACCAACAGAGATCAAAACTGACAAAGAAGGGCACTACATAACAGTAAAGGATTCAATTCAACACGAAGACCTAACTCTCCTAAATATATACGCAGCCAACACAGGAGCATCCAGGTTCATAAAGCAAGTTCTTAGAGACCTACAAAGAGACTTAAACTCCCACATAATAATAATGGGAGACTACAATACCTACTGACAAAATTAGACAGGTCATTGAGGCAGATAATTAAATAAAATATTCAGGACCTGAATTCAGCACTGGACCAAATAGATCTACATCTACAGAACTCTCCACCCAAAACTAACAGAATATATATTTTTCTTATTGCCACATGTCACATTCTGAAAAATTGACCACACCATTGGACATAAAACAATCCTCAGCAAATATAAAAGAACTGATATGATACCAACCACTCCCTTGAACCAAAGCATGATAAAATTAGAAATTGAGACTAATAAAAATCACTTGAACCCATACAGTTATTTGGAAATTGAATAAACTTCTCCTAAGAGACTTGTGGGTCAATAATGAAATTAAGGCAAAAATCAAAAATTATTTGAAACTAATGAGAACAAAGATACAAGAAACCCAAATCTCTGAGATACAGCTAAGGCAGTGTTAAGAAAGAAATTATAATACTAAATGCTAACAACAAAAAGAAAAGTTTCATGTTGAAAATCTAACATCACCATTAGAAAGAGAACAAGGAGCAAACCAATTACAAAGCCAGCAGAAAACAGGAAATAAACAAAACCAGAAGTGAACTGAAGGAGACTGAGACAAGAAAACCATTCAGGATCAACAAGTTCAGGAGCTGATTTTTTGAAAAAATAAAATAAAATAAAATATATAGGCCACTAGCTAGATTATTAAAAAACATAAAGGCAGAAGATCCAAATAAACACAGCTAGATTCCATATGAATTTTAGAATTGTTTTTTTTTTTCTAGTTCTGTGAAGAATGATGATGGTATTTTGCATTGAATTTATTAATAGGTTGCTTTTGGTAGTATGGTCATTTTCACAATATTGATTCTACTCATACATGAGCATGGAATGTTTCCATTTGTTTGAGTTATCTATGATTTCTTTGAGCAGTGTTTTGTAGTTTTTTGCAGAAACTTTCCCCCCTCTTGGCTAGGTATATTCCTAAGTATTTATTTTTCCAGCTGTTTTAAAGGGGGTTGAGTTGTTGATTTGCTTATCAGATTGGTTACTGTTGGTATGTAGCAGTCTACGGATTTGTGTACATTGATTTTGTATCCTTGAACTTTACTGAATTCATCTATCACATCTAGGTGCCTTTTGGATGAGTTCTTAGAGTTTATTGGTATATTACCATGTTATTGGTGAACAGCAACAGTTTGAATTCTTCTTTTCCAATTTGGGTGCCCGTTATTTCTTTCTGGTCTGATTTCTCTGGATAGGACTTACAAGAAATATGTTGAACAGAAGTGATGTAAGTGGTTATCCTTGTCTTGTTTCGGTTCTCATTAGGAATGCTTTTAATTTTTCTCCATTTAGCATGATACTGGCTGTGGGTTTGTCAAAAATGGCTTTTATTACCTTGAGGTCTATCCCTTCTGTGCCAATTTTGCTGAAGGTTTTTACCATGAAGAGATCCAGGAGTTTTTCAGATGCTTTTTCTGCTTCCATTGAGATGATCATATGATTTTTATTTTTAATTATGTTTATGTGGTGTATCACATTTGCTGACTTGCATATGTTAAACCATTCCTGCATCCCTGGTATGAAACCCACTTGACAATTGTGTATTTTTGATATGCTGTTGGATTCAGTTAGCTAGTATTTTGTTGAGAATTTTTACATCTATATTCATCAGAGATATTGGTCTGTAGTTTTCTTTTTTGTTATGTCCTTTTCTGGTTTTGGTATTTGGGTGATATTGGCTTCATAGAATGATTTAGGGAGGATTCCCTCTTTCTCTATCTTTTGGAATTTTTTCAGTAGGATTGATACCAATTCTTCTTTTAATGTCTGATAGAATTCAGCTGTAAATCCATCCACCAGATGGATTTTTTTGTTGTTGTCCTGGAGTTTTTTTGTTGTTGTTATTTTTGTTGGTACTTTCTTAATTACTGTTTCAATCTTGCTACTTGTTGTTGGTCTGTTCAGCCTTTCTGTTTCTTTCTGGTTTAATCTTTTCTTCTTCTGGGTTTGGGAATAGTTTATTCTTGTTTCCCTAGTTCCTTGGCATGTGAGCTTTGATTTTTCTATTTGTGCTCTTACAAACTTTTTGATATTGGCAATTAAGGCTATGAACTTTTCTCTCAGCACTACTTTTGGTATATCCCCGAGGTTTTGATAGATTGTGTCACTATTATCGTGAAGTTCAAATAATTTTTTTATTTCCATCTTTATTTCATTGTTGACCCAAAGATCATTCAGAAGCAGATTATTTAATTTCCATGAATTTGTATCATTTTGAGGGTTTCTTTTTCAGTTAATTTCCAATATTTTTCCACTCTGGTCTGAGAGAGTACTTGATATATTTTAGATTGCCTTAAATTTATTAAGGCTTGTTTTGTGGCCTACAATATGGTCTATCTTGGAGAATGTTCCATGTGCTGATGAACAGAATGCATATTCTGCAGTTGTTGGTTAGAATGTTCTGTAAGTATCTATTAAGTCCATTTGTTTTGGGGTATAGTTTAAGTCCATTGTTTCTTTGTTGACTTTCTGTCTTAATGACCTCTCTAATGCTGTCAGTGGAGTATTAAAGTCCCCCACTATTATTGAGTTGCTGTCTGTCTTATTTCTTAAGTCTAGTAGTAATTGTTTTATAAATCTGGGAGTTCCAGTGTTAGGTGCATATATATTTAGGATTGTGATATTTCCCTGTTGGACTAGTCCTTTCATCACTATATGATGTCCCTTGTATTATTATTATTATTATTATTATTTGAGACAAAGTCTTGCTCTGTCACCAGGCACCAGGCTGGAGTGCAGTGGCACAATCTCAGCTCACTGCAATCTCCACCTCCTGGGTTCAAGCAATTCTCCTGCCTCAGCATCCGAAGTAGCTGGGACTACAGGCACGCGCCACCACGCCCAGCTAAATTTTGTATTTTTTAGTAGAGACGGGGTTTCATCACATTGGCCAGGATGGTCTCAATCTCTTGACCTCGTGATCTGCTTGCCTCGGACTCCCAAAGTGCTGGGATTACAGGCTTGAGCCACCAGGCCTGGCCTGCATCATTATTTAATATCTTTTTAAACTGTTATTGTTTTAAAGTCTGTTTTGTCTGATATAAGATTATCGCTTGCTTTTGGTGTACATGTGAAAGGAATATTTTTTCCACTCCTTTACCTTAAGTGTATGTGAGTCCTTATAGGTTAAGTGAGTCTCAGCAAATACTTGTGCCATTTTACCTATTCTGCCATTCTGTATCTTTTAAGTGCAACATTTAGGCCATTTACATTCAACATCATTATTGAGATGTGAGGCAAAGTCCTATTCATTGCGTTAGTTGTTGCCTTAATGCCTTGTCTTTTTATTGTATTATTGTTTTATTGGCCTTGAGGATTTATGCTTTAAGGAGGTTGTGTTTTGGTGTATTTTGAGGTTCTGTTTCAAGATTTAGAACTGTTTTTAGCAACTCTTATAGTACTTGCTCTCAGCATTTGTCTGAAAAAGGCTTTATTGCTACATCATTTATGAAGCCTAGTTTTCCTGGATACAAAATTCTTGGTTGATAATTATTTTATTTAAGGAGGATAAAGATAGGACCCTAATCTCTTCTAGCTTGTAGAGTTTCTGCTGAGAAATCTTCTGTTAATCTGGTAGGTTTTCTTTTTGGTTACCAGATGTTTTTGCCTCAGAGCTCTTAAGATTCTTTCCTTAGTCTTGACTTTAGATAACTTAATGACTGTGTGCCCAGGTGATGATTTTTTTGTGATGAATTTCCTGGACCTTCTCTGAGCTTCTTGTGTTTTGCTGTCTAGGTCTCTAACAAGGCCAGGGAAGTTTTCCTTGATTATTCCCTCAAATAAGTTTTCCCAATGTCTAGGTTTATCTTCTCTCTCAGGAAAACCAATTATTCTTATGTCTGGTCATTTAACATAATCCCCAATTTCTTGGAGGGTTTGTTCATTTTTTTAAATTATTTTTTATTTGTCTTGGTCTGAGTAGGCTACTTTGAAAGCCTTGCCTTCAAGCTCTGAAGTTCTTTCTTCTACTTGTTCTAGTCTATTGTTGGAACTTTCCAGTGAATTATGTATTTCTCTAAGTGTGTCTTTCATTTCCACAAGCCATAATTTCTTTCTTTATGATATCTATTTCTCTGAATATTTTTAAGCTATATATATATATATTTTTAATAAATTCTTTAAGTTGACTTTCACTTTTCTCTAGTACCTTCTTGAGTAGCTTAATAATCAACCTTCTGGATTATTTATCTGGCAATTCAGAGATTTCTTCTTGGTTTGGATCCATTAGCTGAAAAGATAGTGTAATCTTTGAGGGTGTTATAGGACCTTCTTTTGTCGTATTAACAGAATTACTTTTCTGGTTTCTTCTCATTTGCATATACTGCTTCAATGGAAAGATCTGAAACTCAATGGCTGCTTTTCAGATTATTTTGTCCCACGAAATGATCTCTTGATATGGTTCTATCCCCCCTTGAAAAAATAATCCTAAAATTCTTATGAAACCAAAAAAGAGCCCTCATAGCCAAAGGAAGACTAAGAAAAAAGAACAATTTAGAAGCATCCATTACCTGAGTTCAAACTACACTACTAGCCTATAGTTAGCAAAGCAGAATGGTGCTGGTATAATAGTAAGCAGGTGGATCAATGGAACAGACTAGAAAACCAGAAAATAAAGCCAAATACTTATAGCTAACTGATCTTCAACAAGACATACAAAAACAAAAATTGGAGAAAGGACACCCTATATAATAAATGGTGCTTGGATAATTGGCAAACCACATATAGAAAACTGAAACTAGATTATTTCTTTCGCCTTATTAAAAAATCAGCTCAAGACGGATCAGACTTAAATCTAAGACCTAAAACCACAAATATTCGAGAAGATAACACCAAAAAAAAAAAAAAACAAAACTCTCTGGACATTGGCTTAGGCAAAGAATTAATGATCAAGAACACAAAAGTACATGCAACAACAATAAAATATAAATAGCTGGGACTTCATTAAACTATAAAGCTTCTGCACAGCCAGAGAAATAATTAGCAGAGTAAACAGACAACCCACAGAGTGGGAGAAAATTTTCACAAACTATGCATCCAACAAAGGACTAATATCCAGAATCTACAAAGAACTCAAACAAATCATTAACAAAAAATTCAAATAATCCCATCAAAAATGAGCTAAGGACATAAATAGACAATTCTCAAAAGAAGATATACAAATGGCCCATGAATATATAAAAAGGTGCCCAACATCACTAATTAACAGAGAAATACAAATTAAAACCCCAATGTGATACCACCTTACTATACAAGAAGGGCCATAATTTAAAAATCCAAAAATTAATAAATGGTGTGGATGTGGTGAAAAGGGAACACTTTTACACTGCTGGTGGGAATGTAAACTAGTACAACCATTATGGAAAGTAGTATGGAGACTCTCCTAAAGAATATGGAGACTCTCCTAAAGAACTAAACGTAGAATTACAGTTTGACCCAGCAATCCCACTGCTGGATATTTACCCAGAGGAAAAGAAGTCATTATATGAAAAAGATAGCTGCACATGCATGTTTATACCAGCACAACTCACAATTGCAAAAATATGGAACCAGTCTAAGTGACCATCAACCAGTGAGTGAATAAAGAAAATATGGTATATGTATGTGTGTGTATATATGTACACATGGTATATACATGTTTGTATATATATAAGTGGTATCCATGTGTGTGTATATATACATATATCACTGAATACTACTCAGGCATAAAAAGGAACAAAATAATGGCATTCTCAGCTACCTGGGCAGAGTTGGAGACCATTATTTTATGTGAAGTAACTCAAGAATAGAAAACCAAACATATGTTCTCACTTATAAGCCACAGCGAAGCTGTGAGGACACAAAAGCATAAGGGTGATATAATGAACTCTGGGGACTCAGGGAGAAGGGTGGGGTGATGAGGGATAAAAGACTACACATTGGGTACAGTGTACATTTGCTCAGGTAATGGGTGCGCCAAAATCTCAGAAATCCCCACTAAATAACTTATACATTAACCAACACCATTTGTTCCCCCAAAACTACTGAAATAATAATATGAAAATAAAAATAAACATAGAAATGACAAATGGGATATTGCCACTGACCCTGCAGATATACAAATAACCATCAGAGAATATTATGAACACATCTATGTACACAAGCCAGAAAATTTAGAGGAAATGGATAAATTTCTGACACGTACATCCTTCCAAGACTGAACCGGGAAAAAATTGAATCCCTAAACAGACCAATAACAAGTTCTGAAATTGAGGCAGTAATAAATAGCCACAACAACAAAAAAGCCCAGGACCAGACAGATTCATACCAGAATTTTACCAGATGTACAAAGAAGTGCTGGTACCATTCCTATTCAAACTATTCCAAAAGCATTGAAGAAAAGGGACTCCTTCCCAACTCATTCTATGAGGCCAGCAAAAAAACACGATTGTCTCAATAGATGTAGCAAAGGCTTTTGATAAAATTCAACACCCCTTCATATTTAAAACTCTCCATAAACTAGCTGTTGAAGGAATATACCTCAAAATAATAAGAGCTATCTATAACAAACCCATGTTCGACATGATACTGAATGAGCAAAAGCTGGAAGCGTTCCTCTTGAAAATCAGACAAGGATGCCCTCTTACACCACTCCTATTCAACACAGTGTTGGAAATCCTGGCCAGAGAAATGAGGCAATAGAAGAAATAAAGGAGGCTCAAATAGGAAGAGAAGAAATCAAACTATCCCTGTTTGCACATTACATGATCCTATATCTATAAAGTTCCATAGTCTCGGCCAAAAAGCTCATTAAGCTAATAAACAACTTCAATAAAGTCTCAGGATACAAAATCTATGTACAAAAGTCATTAGCATTCCTATATACCAAAAAACAGTCAAGCCACGAACCAAATGAACTTCCACTTACAAGTGCCACGAAAAGAATACCTAGGAATACAGCTAACTAGTGATGTCAAAGATCTCTACAATGAGAACTGCGAAAGACTTCAAATAAATCAGAGATGACATAAAGAAATGGGAAAACATTCCATACTCATGGGTATGCAAAATCAACATTGTGAAAATGGCCATACTTCCCAAAGCAACTTATAGATTCAATACTATTCCTATCAACCTAGCAATGACTTTCTTCACAGAACTAGAAAAAACTATTTTAAAATTCAAATGGATCCAAAAAGGAGCCCGAATAGCCACAACAATCCTAAGCAGAAAGAACAAAGATTGAGGTATCACATTACCTGACTTCAAACTATGTTACAGGGCTACAGTAAGCAAAACAGCATAGTACTTGTACAAAAACAGATTCATAGACCAACAGAACAGAACAGAGAACCCAGATATAAGGCCATACACCTATAACCATCTGATCTTCGTCAAAGGTGACAAAAACAAGCAATGGGGAAAATACTCCCTATTCAATAGATGGTCAAAGCAAAAATTGACAAAGGAGGTCTAATTAAACTAAAGAGTTTCTGTACAGCAAAAGAAACTATCAACAAAGTAAGCAGATGACCTACAGAATGTGTGAAAATATTTGTAAGCTGCATCTGACAAAGGTCTAATATCCAGCATCTATAAAGAATTTTAACAAATTTATTAGACAAAAAAATCCCATTAAAAAATAGGCAAAAGACGTGAAGAGATGCTTTTCAAAAGAAAACATACATGTGGCCAACAAGCATATGCAAAAAAGCTCAATATCATTGATCATTAGAGAAATGCAAATCAAAACCAAAATGAAATACTATCTCACACCATTTAGAATGTCTATTATTAAAAAGTCAAAGAATAACAGATGCTGGTGAGGTTGTGGAGAAAAAGGAGTTCTTTTATATTATTATTATGCTTTAAGTTCTGGGGTACATGTGAGGAACATGCAGGTTTGTTACACGTATAAACGTGTCATGGTGGTTTGCTGCATCCATCACCCTGTCATCTACATTAGGTATTTCTCCTAATACTATCTTTCCCCAAGCCCCCCAACCTCCGACAGGCCCCCTGTGTGTATTGTTCCCCTCCCTTTGTCCACGTGTTCTCATTGTTCAATACCCACTTATGAGTGAGAACTTGCAGTGTTTGGTTTTCTGTTCTTGTGTTAGTTTGCTGGGAATGATGGTTTCCAGCATCATCCATGTCCCTGCAAAGGACATGAACCCATTCTTTTTTATGGCTGCATTGTATCCCATGTGACATATCCCATGTCAATATGTGCCACATTGACAACAGGTAATTCTTATATGCTGTTGGTGGGAGGGTAAATTAGTTCAATCATTGTGGAAAGTAGTGTTGTGATTCCTCAAATAGGTAAAAACAGAGCTACCATTCTACCCAGCAATCCTATTACTGGGTATATACTCAAAGGAATATAAATTGTTCTATCATAAAGACACATGCACACCTATGTTCATTGCAGCACTATTCACAATAGCAAAGACATGAAATCAACCTAAATGCCCAGCAATGGTAGGTGCATAAAGAAAATATGATGCATGTAAAGCATGGAATACTATGCAGCTATAAAAAGAATGAGATCCTCCTCCAGGAATGTGGATAGAGCTGAAGGTCATTATGCTTAGCAAACTAATCCAAGAACAAAAAGAAACAAATACCACATATTCTCACTTATAAGGGGGAGCTAAATGTTGAGAAAACATGGACACGTAGAAGAGAAAAATAGATACTGGGGCCTACCTAAGGGTGGAAGTTGGGAGGAGAGAGAGGATCAGAAAAAATAACGGGTACTAGGCTTAATACCTGGGTGACAACATAATCTGTACAACAAACCCCCATGAGATGAGTTTTCCTCTATAACAAACCTGCATATGCACCTGTGAACTTAAAATGAAAGTTCAAAATATAAGGAAAATAATAAAAAAATATTTAATTATTCAGAAATACTAAAGGAATCTCAGTAATTGAAAAAGTATTTTCTTCTGAAATATTTTATTTTGCCTTTTTCAGATCAACAATGATTTATGGATAATATTAGTTTAATTGGTTTAAAAGATGATTCAAAGCTATCTATGTACCGATGAAAAGCAAGTAGTATGTCTTACAATCTTAGGCTAATGTCCACAGCAGGAAATAACAATTAGCAAAGTCATGCATTATTTCTCTGTTTTTACTTTCAGTTAACTCTGTTTTTTTTTTTTTTTTTTTTTTTTTTTTTTTTTTTTTTTTTTTTTTTTTTTTTTGTATACTGCCATGTTTCGTGGCATGAGAAAATCAGAAATTTCCATATAAATGCGTTAACTGAGTTTGGATTCTAGTGTAAAATGCAAAACCTGTGTAAGTCAAACATTAATTTGCATAAATGAAATGCAAATGCACTTAAAACAATAGTAGTCTTTAATGAAGAAACAATATATAAGACAAAAGGAAATAAATTAGCTCTTTTGTTAGAGGTCTAGACAAAGGACCATTTGTGAATTTGATATTTTTTATATCAAATTATCCACTTATTAACTTTGTCTGGTATAAGCATGGGACATGCAATAGAAATTGTATAAATGCTTGAACACAGTAATTAATGCATGAATGAACAAATACTCTCATGAGTTTTATTTTATGTGAATAAATTTTCATAAAACATCATGTGCATCATATCTGGATGATCTGATCACCAGAAAGGGGACCTGTAGAGTCAAGAAAATCTTGCATAACTGGTAATTTAAAAGTAAGAAATACTGATAGAAGCATATGGTCATAAGCCATAAACGCCAGCCACTGACTACAAGAGAGCAAATATGAGAACCAGCATAAATCAGGGTAAACTTATTCTCATTCCTGTATTATGATCACAAGGCAAAATTCTGTTTTAGGTGCACTAGTGCTCTAGTTACAACTAAACATTGCTTTTATTGTTTGTTGTTCACTTTTTGAATCTCATAAGACTGAATCCATGGGAATATTAAAGCTTAACTGTGAATATTTATTTTTGTAATAGCATCAACACATTATTTAATAACTATTTTCTTGTATCTTTATTTCAAATATGTTATTGAAGTACCGTTAATGAATACATAATTGCAATCTGCAATATCATTCAAATGTTTTCATGTTTAGAAAATCTCCCCCTTTCTGTTTCTGTTCAAATTATAACAGGAAAATCTAGCTTTCTTTCCCTGTACACATAAGAGTGTAAATACCTTCAGCCTGAAAAGAGAAGATATAGTCTTTCTCACATTCGAGAACTTTGTCCTTGCTAAATACTTCTGAATTGAGTGGGTCATTAGAAAAGACATTACTCTTTGTCTAGTTTCTAAAAAATGGGGACAAAACGTACACACCTTGCGGGAACTATATATAGCAACCAATCATTCACTGTATGAGACTATAGCTAGTATTCTCTAGCTTATGAAATGAAGGGTAAAACCCCTTGTAAGTATTTCTGCATACTCTGCTCAAAAGAGGATTGCATTAGGTGAACAAATCCTCTCTTGTGTGTTTGTGAGCATTAATGTCTAGATTGCAAGAATGATTTAAAGACGATGCCGAGTTAAAGAAACTGTTCTACTAATGACAACTTCTAGTAGCACCATGACAGGCTGACAGGAGATATAATTCAATACATAATTTGTTTCCCTGTGAAATTATATCACTCACACTCCTTTTGAAGACATCACTGTGGCCACAATTTCCTGAATTCTTCATTAAGACATTAAAAAGCAAGAAAGGGAAATTATCAACCAATTATCTTATATCTCCTTTCCTTCAAACCTTCTGAAAGTTTTCCTGGGAGAAAAAAGAAGTATACATGTGGATATTTACACAAAGAGGATATGTGCATGTATGTAGGGAATGTCTGTAAAGTTTTTAACCATAGCATTCATTTATGTAGACATTTATTCAAAAATGTTTATTGAGTACCTACTACATATTAGACACTCTGTTTGATACTGGAGATGTAATGTCAAATAACACAAACAGTTTTGCTACCATAGTGCTTCTAATCTGGTAAAAAAGATGACTCGGCTGGGTGCGGCGGCTCACGCCTGTAATCCTAACACTTTGGGAGGCCGAGGCCGGCGGATCACAAGGTCAGGAGATTGAGACCATCCTGGCTAACATGGCAAAACCCATTCTCTACTAAAAATACAAAAAATTACTCTGGCATGGTGCCACGTGCCTGTAGTCCCAGCTATTCGGGAAGCTGAGGCAGGAGAATCACTTGAACCAGGGAGGCAGAGGTTGCAGTAAGCCGAAATCGCGCCACTGCACTCCATCCAGACTGGCCAACAGAGCAACACCCCATAAAAANAAGACCATACATGAAATATTCATACAAATAAATGTGAAATTGTTACTGTGAGACTGTGAGAACTGTTTAGAATGTGATGCTAAGAGAGTTCAAATGGTATGAATACTAGAATAGAGGTAAAGGAAGTGCTTTCCTTTATTGTATACCTGAAATGTTCTACCATTCTTTCATCTTTTCTTCTATTCCCTATGCCTGTTTGACAAACTGTCTTATCTTAGGGCTCATATAGGCACATCTTATGCAATAATAAGTATAAAAATACATGGATCAACAATTTAAAAAATGGATAATTAAAATACAACTTTCAACTACTACCTTGTGTTAAACTACTATTAATATATTGCCTAGATTGTATGGCATCATAAATCATAGTAATCATAAAAATCCTAGTTACAAAGCAAACAAAAACAAACAAACAAACTTGGTTACAGAGTTATTAGCTGGTTTGGGAGCCATAAGATTAGACCAGTTTTTTACCTCTGTATGATAAGCATCTATATTAAAAAGAAAAGCCAAGAGAAAGAATTTTATGGTTTGACTAAAGTCCTAAAATTTCTTAATTTTTATTCTGATTTTTCTTGCCATGTTAGTTAATATTATGATGCCCCCAAATTTTCTAGAATTATTTTTTAAATATGTTTTTAAAAACAAATATCCATACCATGAGGAAAAGTTCTAACAGTAATGGTGATGGCAGTGATTAACTTTTATATAATTGTTCATGTTTTCCATGTCTTTGACCAGGAGCCTCTTCTGTGAAAACTCGAAATAATAAAACCTGCGTTTATGGACCCAGGGCCAAATTATTACTGGACTGTACAAGCAGTATCAGATTATGCTGATTTTCATAAAATTTTAAATGACTTGCATTATACTAAAGGCATTTTAAAAGAAGACTCCATCAAGTAAAAAAATAGGAAAATATGAAACTGTAGATGTTGAATGGCCAGAACTATTCTTTTTTCTAATGTATACACAAATTAAAGAAATAAATTTACCAAAATATAGACCACATTTTTCTTTGTGTGGGAGACTACAGATCTTTTTCTCCTTTATTGAAGTTTTTCCATAGTTTTCAAAATGCAAATTAAAACTTATTTGCTTTCCTCAAGCAAGAAACTGATAAGGAGAAAAATAACTTCAGAAACAAAAGTCAGAAGTGTCACAAGAAACTTTGCTCAACTCTAAAAAATACATTTAAAAAATCAGGATTTTTTTAGAAAATATAACTATCCTCTGAAAAGATAAAACATTTAAGCAGACTGATTTGGATGGAGCTAATAAAGAGAGTTGCGTGTACCTACACAGCAATAGGCCCAGCTATTTCACTGAGGAATTCTAATGACATTTAAACTGTTTCAGAGCATAAAAATCAAGGAAACTTCCAAATTTTTAATGAAATGAGTATAACATCAATACTAAAACCTGGAAAACATTATATTTTAAAAAGGAAAACCATATACCAATCTCTTTTATGAATATATATGCTAAATTTTTGAATAAAATATTAAGAAACAGAATCTAACATCATATTAAAAAGTAACCCTTCATGACTTAGTAGGATTATTTGGGAATGCAAGGCTATATAATATAATTAATTATACTAACAAGGAAAAAATAAGATGAGCATCTCCAAAGATTCTAAGAAGGCATTTGACAAAAACTAATGGCCATTCGTGGAAAAAGACACTCAATAAAAAATAAAAATAAGTGGATGCTCCCTTGACATATTTAAACATGCCTTTCCCAACCCAAAAGTCAGCATCAGTCATAAGAAACAGATATAATCCCTCTAAAGACCGAGATAAGAATGTCTATTATCATCACTATTATCTAACAGTATTTGAGGTACTGGACAATATAATTAGACAAAATAAATAAATTTAAGTTAAATAAATTAGAAAGGAGGAGTTAAAGCTATCATTACTTAGGGGTAGAAAAATCATGTATATGGAAAAACCAAGAGGTATATAAGGAATCAGTAGCTGCCATGTGTACAAATAATGATTTTAGAAAAAATAATAGAAAGTATTCAATTTATAATAGCAATAAAAAAAGACCAAATACCTAAGCATATACTTAATAATAAAAGTATAAGACCTGTATGGGTAAAACTTTTTTTTTTAGATGGAGCCTTACTTTTGTTGCCCAGGCTAGAGTGCAATGACACAATCTTGGATCGCTGCAAACTCCTCTTCCTGGGTTCAAGCTATCCTCCTGTCTCAGCCTCCTGAGAAGCTGGGACTACAGGTGCCCGCCACCACACCTGGCTAATTTTTGTACTTTTAGTAGAGATGGGGTTTCATCATATTGGACAGGCTGGTCTTGAACTCCTGACCTCAGGTGATCTGCCTGCCTCATCTTCCCAAAGTTCCGGGATTACAGGCATGAGCCACTGTGCCCAGTGGATAAAACTTTTAAATACTAGAAACCTAAGAGAATACTGAATAGATGGGGAAAGACATACCACTTTCATGGACAATCAAAATCAAATAGTGTAAATTTTCTCTCACTTAACTAATAACATTCCCATGATTCCAATAAAAATGTAATAGATTTGTAATATTTGTTTTAACTAGATGAACTGACTCTAAATTTATATGAAAAATAAATAGAGAATGAAACTGAAAAAGACAATGAGAAGATGCTAGTCTTATCAGATATTAAAATATATTATAAAGCTTTAATAACAAAACCTATATGGTATTGAGGCATTAATAGACAATCCAGCAAAGCAGAAAAAAAAATCTAGGCACTGACTAGACATCAGAATTTAATATATGGCAGATGTGAAGGAGAGTTGGATTAATTAGTGTTGTGACAACCAGGAAGTCATCTAGAAAAAATTAATATTGGACCTATGCCTTACAGAAATGATTTTCAGTGTGGTTCAGACTCGTGCATCACCATCAACCAGGGAACTTGTTAGTTACAAAATTTGTTGGGCCCCTCTCCGGATTTAGTGAATTAGAACCTTTAGGGCACGCCCCAGCAATCTGTTTTAAAAAGTTCTCTGCTGGGCACGGTGGCTCAGCCTGTAATCCCAACACTTTGGGTGGCTGAGGCAGGCAGATCACTCGTTCAAGATATCGAGACCATCCTGGCCAACATGGTGAAACCGGGTCTCTACTAAAAATACAAAAATTAGCTGGGCATATTGGTGCACGCCTGTAGTCTCAGCTGCTTGGGAGGTTGAGGCAGGAGAATCACTTGAGCCCAGGAGGCAGAGGTTGCAGTGAGCCAAGATTGCGTCACTGTTCACCAGCCTGGCGACAGAGGGAGACTCCATCTAAAAAAAAAAAAAAGTTATCTAGGTTATTTGAATGCATGCTCATGTTTTAGACCCCCCTGCCTTACTCTATACACTAGAGTAATTAAAAATGAATCAAATATTTACCTATAAAGAATTGAAACTATATAACTCCTAGAAGAAAATAGAAGCCTTTTATAACATTGGAGAGGGGAAGTTCTTTCCAATTACAACTCAAAATACAGCAACCATAAAAATGACTAATAAAATTTTACCACATTGGAAACAAAACAAAACACTTCTAAACTGTTAAATCACCCTGAAAAAAAGACATGAGGAAACTGTAATAAAACATTTGCAACTCATATTTTATTAACCAGAATCCCAGGAAGAAACAGATGGCACAGGAAGTCAGATTAATTAAAGGACAGTTTAATAAAGGGTGGACAGATTAAATAAAGGAGCCACAAGAATAATATAATACCCCAGAGCTAGAAATATTAAGGCTTTTGACACCCCCAGGCTTGAAAGGATTAGTAGAGGGAATGATTACTAGAACCTGGGGGTAAATAATTGTATGGAGAAGACTACTTTAGTCAAGGGAGGCGGTCATCGTCATCCCATGGCAACCCGATGGCAACCCATTAAAGAAGGAACTTAAGGAATAAATATTTCAGTCTCACTCTCCTCCCTCTCTCTTATCTCCTGACAGTACTTCCTATTGACCAAACTCAATCAGAAGCCAGAGGCCAAGAGAGTCCATTGATAATTATATGGATCAGCATTCTGAGGGCAGAGAGCAGGGAAAGTAAAGATGGAGATTACATCTAAAGCAGCAAACAGAAGATACCCAGGATAAATATTACAAAGAGCAAATTTTCCTTAATATATGAAGATACCTTCAAAATCTTGAAGTAAGGATCAACAACTTACTTTTTAAAAGGGGCAAATTAGATGAACAGTTACTGAAAAGGAAACCCAAATGGATCTTAAACATATAAAAAGACATTTAACTTCCTTCATAATAAAAGAAATGTGACTATAGCTACACTGAGGTACCATTTCTGCCTACCATTTTGGTAAAGATATGAAAGCTTGATAATATATTCTGTTGGCAAGGCTGCAAAGAAAATGGCTGGTGGAAAAGCAGTTAGGCAATTACAAATGCATATATCATTTGACTCAGCTATATCACTTCTGGTAGTCTATCCTGTAGGATATATTTCCACAGGTACAAGCTGATGTGTTTACACAACTTTTATTGCAATATAAACTGCAACAGAAAAGGATTGGAAACAAGACAAATGTCTACTAAGAGAGCCTGGTTAAATAAATCTATCGTAAATCTATACAATGGAATGCCATGGAACTTTACAAAAGAAGAAGAAAGTTATCCCTGTACTGATCGGAAAAGCTCTCCAAAATATGCTAAGTGAACAAAACAACATGCAAAAGAGTGTGTATAGCATGTTTCCTTTTCTGTATGAAAGGAAATTAGAATATATGTACATATTTGCTTACATTTACATAAAGAAATTCTAAATAAGCAATCATAAGACTGATTGCTGTTTAGGGGGTCAGAGATTGGGAACTGAGTGGTTGAGGGATAGAAGTGGGAAAAAAGTTTCGCTGTTTAAATTAGTACTCATTCAGAAATTTTTCAGTGTTTTGGTTTTAATAATGGAATAAATAAAACTGTGTTTTAAAAACAATCTGTCAGACACCACCTTAACTATGTAAACCAAGGTTAACATTACTAGTAATAAAACGTATCAACATCATTTAATCCCTGATATGATGCATTATGAAAGGCAGATCACTTCTGTGGTTTTCTTGCCAAAAATGAGTGGCCTTAATGTAATCATAAGAAAGCATCAGACAAACTCATTTAAGGGACATTCTACAAAATAACTCACTGGCATTAATCAAGTGTGTCAAGGTCATGAAAAACAAAGAAAGACTGGGTGTTTATAAACGGAGTTGAAGAAACTAAGGATAGATAAGTACAATGTGGGATTCTGAATTAGACCCTAGACCAGGAAAATGATATTAGTGGAAAAACTGTTGAAATTTACACAAGATCTAGAGTTTAGTTAATATTGTGCCTTTGCTATTTTCCTGGTTTTGGTAATGTACTATGGTTATGTAAGATATAAGCACTAGGAGAAGCTGAGTTAAAGTAATATGAGAACTCACTGTACTATTTTTGCAACTTTTTTGTAGGTCAAATTATATCAAACTTAAAAGGTTATTTTAAAATAAACATTTGTTGCAGACCTCTCAGGTCCCCAGTCCTTTACTGGGATGTGTGGGAAGACAGACAAACATCATTATCCCTGATATCCGGGCTATGACAAAAATCCATGAAACAATGGACAAGTCTTCTGTTATACACTCTTGTAGGAAGATGTTTCTCTTTTTGTAACACATCTCATTGTGCAACTATATACTGAATTGGGTGTTTTTTTTTTTAAATATCTGCTTCCCTTCTAGACTCTAAATGAAATAGGAGCAGGAAAAATGTTCTGTACATATTGTACATGATATGTATCATAAATACAGATAGGACATTTATGTGGAAGAGGGATTATACTCATTTTGCACAATTCCAAAAGGCAGAACCAAAATTAATGGTGGAGATTACAGGGGTGCAAATTTCAGCTTGATGTAATGCATTTAGTTTCTAGCAAGTGGATCAATAAATAATTAAATGGATTTTTCCAGTGAGGTGGTTCTCACCAAAAAACAAACAAACAAAAATCCTCAAAATTGGAAGCATCCCAGAAGATTAAGATGAGACAGAAGGAAGATTTTCAGATGGGAAAGCAGACTAGAGGTCAGCTAAGATTCTGTAATATTCCAGTGTAAGATTCTGTATCCTTTTCAGCATATCACATTGTAAATTTCCCTAAGCTTCCTTCATATTTGAAGAATCAAAGGAGCTTTTTCTGGCCATCTTTTAACTCTGTGTTCTCAGTATGTCATATGTCAAGGTTACCCTTTGAAGCACATTTTCTAATAAATAACATTTAGCTCACAGAAGATTATCTGTTTCAGTTCTCCTCTCACTCAGCCTTGGCAGATCCCTACATAGATTATTCTCATCAATTTGACAGTTCATTCCCAAGAACGCCAACAGCAAATATTAGTCTGGAAGAAATTTTGGAGACCATCTATTTAATGACAGATGCTCTCTCTAAATTTTAAAGGTCCTTTAATATGGAAACTTGTCAAAGGTTTTGTTTTTGAAATAGTCTCCCTATGTTTCCCAGGCAAGACTTGAACTCCTGGGTTCAACTGGTCCTCCTGCCTCAGCCTCTCAAGTAGCTGGAACTCTAGTAGTGCACCACTGTGTCTGGCTTTTGTCAAAAGTTTTTGAAGGTCTAAATGAGTTATAACCACTTTAACCCACACAAAATGCTCAAACAAAAACCTCTAGTTGATTTAGTCAGTCATAATTTTTCTTTACAAATATCATCATTGTTTTTACCTTTTAGGTTGTGTTTTCTTAAGCATTTGATGATCTTCGTTAATCTACCGCCTTACCCACCACGAAAGAACAAGAATTATTGGTCTATAGTTCCCTTTATTCTATCTTTATGGAATGTAGTTAACGTGGAAATCATTTATAACAAAATGCAACACTTTTTGGTCATTTGTCCCACATTTCAACTTTTACTTCCAGACTCTTCAGGAGATGCTCTCTGGCCCTTACAATTCTCCTGTACCTAGTACATTGATTAAATCTTGACCAATGATTTTGAATAGAACTTTCCGTGATGATGTAAATGTTCTATAAATCTGTGCTATACAGCATTTACCCACTAGACACATGTGGCTATTGCAGACTTGAAATGTGACAAGTATGACTAAGGAACAGATTTTTAGAATTTTCATTTTATTTTAAATAATTAAAATTTATATGTAAATAGCCACATGTGGCTGGTGGCTACTACATTGGACAGAACATATATAGACCATTCTACACATTTAAAATAATTTGCACAATACATCTGACATATTTGATTTACTATACCCTTTGAGACAAGTGCTAATCTTAATATTTCCCTCAGTAAAACCAATGAAAATAATTCATGTAGTCTGTTATCTAATTTTTAAAAAATTATCAGAGTAGTTTCAGTGTCCATTTCCTTATTTTCCACTTTGGGTTATAGTGTACTACGCTCCAGGTTTGGAAGCATGTGGTCAGCATCTGTGAAATCGTTCAATCTTGATCTTTTCATTTATTTATTTAATCAGAACCTATTGAATCACAATCATCAAGTAGTTCTAATGTTTTATGTTTCTTTTCCCAATCATCTGTCCATTCAATATTCATTAGCCTTTACTGTGAGCTAGGTACTCTGGGATGTAACAGGAATAAGGTAATGGAGTAGAGAAGAGCTAACATATATTGATCATCTACCATATACCAAGGATTTCCCTATATGTAGGATATCTATAACATAGGATTTCTGTTTTAATTTTCAACACTCCCTGCATAGTCTTACTACCTCTATTTTTACAAACAAAGGAATCAAGGATAAGATAGGCTAAGAGACTGACACAGGGCCATGGGACTAAGCAACAGAACCAGGTCTTTGAACTCTAAGTTCAGTCTTCTTTCCACTAACCCGCAGCAGACCCCTGAGTAATTTTTAAAGAAATACAATAATAATACCTAGCATAGTTTGCATATTCATGTGTGAGGATGTATGCTGGGTACTTTATAAACATTACCATTTAATCCTCATAACATTCTCAAAACGCATAGAGATGAATTTTACAGATAAGAAACTATAAAACATGGGTTAAATAACTTTAAGTTAGCAGGGTCAAATACCTTAGGGAGGTCAAAAGGGATTTAAATAGCTATTCTACCATGTTCAAAGCACTATACTAGGCTGGGACAGAGTAGGCACATTGAAAATATGGAATATATATATATATATGCACACACACACACACACACACACACATCATTGTCTTCAAAAGTCTTTTCTTCTTCTATTCTCTTTGGTATTCTTTCCCTCCCCTGTTCACTTTCTATATGCAGTCAGGCCATGGAGACATGTTCTGAGAATGCACCATTAGGCACTTGTGTTATTATGAGAACTACATAGAGTATACTTACACAAACCTAGATGAGATAGCCTACTACATACCTAGGTTATATAGTATAGCCTATTGTTCCTAGGCTTCACACATGCACAGTATGTGACTATACTGAATACTGTAGGCAACAAACACAATGGTGAGTATTTGTGTATCTAAACATATTGTTTATCTTGTGTTATAATCTCATAGAACCAGCATCATATTCCATCTGTCACTGACAGAAATTCCCTTATGTGGCAAATGACTGTAATTTATCAAAGGATATTCCATCTGAAAATCAAATTAGTGATATATAATTTTCATTTATTGCAAATTTGAAACAAATTGTATTCCAATTATATTGGAGTAGGCAGAACCAGAGTGGAATGTGCTTAAAATTAAGACTGGACTCAAAGTTAACAGCAAAGCAGTTGCTTCTTGTTTATAAGCTCCTGATTCAATTTTTCCCATCTTGTTTCATGACTTAGCTATTCTACCTTGTCTCACACATTTCAGATTTTGACTTTTTCATAACATTTAAAAATGTAATGGTATATATTTTCAAGAAACATATAGTTAATTTCCTTATTTTAATTTCTCTTCTTTGCTTCAGGAGACATTAAGTACAATCTAAGTGAAAAGATGAGAACTGGTGCTGGCCAAGATTATAAAAATCATTTGACAAGAGAAAAATGTGTCATTTGATAAAAAAAACCTCAACTTGAAAAACATAAGTGAAAAACAGCTGAATGTAATGTGTGTGTGTTTATATACATGTGTGACAAAGGACATATACATACTCATATACACAGACATGTGTGTGTGTGTGTGTGTGTGTGTGTGTGTGTGTGTGTGTGTGTGTATTCATTTCTCTCCTGGAACCAAATATTGAAAAAAATTCATCTAAGTGGATGCCCATGGAAACTGCTTTCCTCTTGTTCTTTTTGGTAGTCCATTTCTGATTCAGCCTAAGGAAGAACCAGAGGATTATCTAAAGTCTAGAGCAATTTAAGATACCTACTCCAAGAGATGTGAGGCAGTTCCCAGATTAACCTAGTATTTCAGTTTTGTTTTGAAAGGAGCTGGGGATTCAGTATGGATCAAAGTCTCTGGGAGCATTCCAGACTACCTCAGAGCAGACTCAAATCCAACTTGCCAGTGGAGTGTGTATGGGTAGGAGTCAGATTTTTCTAGTATTAGTCACCAGTCCAGTCCCTCTCCTTTAACTCTGAAAGCAAAACCTGACTGTAATCTGCAAAATCATACTCAAATTATTTCAAAGTCCTTATCTCTCAGAAAGAGCATGCATCTATGGGTTTGGCTAGTGCTCAGAGTCAAATCACAGCTCTTTATATTAGCTTTCTCACCTCTAAAAAAGAAGAAAAGATTGGAATATGAGCCATCTCTGTTTCTCAGGGCTGTTTTAACTATTTAAAGGTAAAGTGCTTCAAATACCAAAATTGTAATAAAAACTAATACATTATTATGGGGAAAGATACAAATTCTTTTTAGAATGAAGTACTAAAATAATGTGCACATTTTTCTGGATTTTTTGGTACATTTGAAACATATACCTCTTAAAGCAAGATATTTTTTATTTTAAAAATTTTAATTGGACACATAATAATTATACATATTTATGGAGTACACAGTGATATTGTTATATAATGTTTTGAGTCTCACCCAAGGCCCACCGTGGATACTACCTGGTTATCACTGCAGGTTAAAGGGATTCTTTAGTTAGCAGGTGATAAATTCCACCAGGACTGGGTCCTTTCCTTCAAGGCAGCAGTTTTGCTTCAGGCCCAGGGCATGTTCCAAAATGTCATCTCAGAGCTGGGGCTTGGAATGGGGTCCCCTCAGGACTCTGCCTGGTACCCTAATCTGCTGAGGCTGAGCTGGTATCCATTTGCAAGCTAAAGTCCTCTTTGCTCTAAGTTGTTCTCTCCTCGAGCAGAAGGAATGAGTCTCTCCCACACCTATACACTGTGCTGCCTGGTGTTGGGGAAAGGGTGTTGCAAGCACTCCTTTGGCTACCCCAGCTGGTGTCTCACTAGGTCATGTGCAATCCAAGTCCAAAGGCTCTGAGCCCAGCTCAGCACCAGTATTTGACCAGGAATTGCAGTCCTTTTGGCCTAGACTGCCTTTCAAGTTCAGTTAGGTCCCCAGACCACTTTGGTCAATGGTGGTGTGGCTTGCTGGAACTCAGGCTTCCATGTGTCTGGGATGGACAATTCACCTCTGACTAGGACAGGTCTAAATGCTCCCTCCATGGGCACTGCGGTGCCTGCTGCTGTGACATGGCAACACTAAATTCCAATAGGAAGTCTCACAATCATTGTGGTATCTTTCCCCCAAGTACACAGATTTTCTTTCTTCAACATGTGGTACCTGCTGCAGGAATCCTGGATGAGTGGTGTAGGTTATTGAGTACTGTCCTTCTTACCCTCTTCAGTGCTTCTTTCCTTAATATGATGTTAAAACCAGTAAGTGTGATTACTCACCTGATTTTTGGGTGTTATGAAGGTGCTTTTTTGGTGTGGATAGTTGTTCAATTTGGTGTTCTGGTGTTGGGGGGCAATCAGTGGACGTATCTATTCAGCCATCTTGTTCCACCTTTTTCTATCATATGTAGTTTCATATAGATTGCTTTGATTATATAGATTGCCTTGGGTAGTATGGTCATTTAAACAATATTGATATTGTTAAACAATATTAATCTCATCCATGGGCATGGGCTATTTTTCCATTTGTTTGTATCCTCTTCAGTTTCTTTCATCAGTGTTTTATAGTTTGGGTTTACTCCTAAATATTTTTTGTAGCTATTGTAAATGGGACTGAATTGATTTCCTTTTCAGCTAGTTCATTGTTTGTGTATAGAAACACTAATAATTTTTTGAGTTTTGACTTTGTATACTGTTACTTTACTGTATTATTTTATTTATTCTAACATTTTTTGCTGGAGTCTTTAGGTTTCTCTCTATATAATACCATATTATCTGCAAACAAGTACATTTTGACTTCCTACTTTCCAATTTGGATGCCCTTTACTTTTTTTTTTCTCTTGCCTAAAATTGTTCTGGTTAAAACTTCCAGTATCATGTAGAATAAGAGGGGTGAGAGTGGGCATCCTTATCTTGTTCCAGTTCTTAGAAAAACAGATTTCAATTTTTCCCCATTCTAAGCAGTGTGTTTATCATATATGGCCTCTATTGTGTTGAGGCAATTTCCTTCTATAGCCAATTTATTGAGAGTTTTTAACATAAAAGGACGTTGATCTTTATCAAATGCCTTTCTGCAGCTATTGAGATGATCATTCGGTTTCTGTCCTTAATTCAGTTGATGTAATATGTCACATTTGTTGATTGGCATATCTTGAACCATCCTCACATTTCTGGGATAAATTCCATTTGATCATGGTGTATTATCTTTTTAGTATGTTGTGGTTTTCATTTGCTAGTATTTTCTTGAGGATTTTTGAATCGATGTTCATGAGAAATATTGGCCTGGAGTTTTGTTGTTGTAGTTGTGTTCCTGTCTGGTTTGGTATCAGAATTATGTTGGCCTCTTAAAATCAGTTATGAAGAGTTCCTGCCTTTTAAAATTTTTTTGGGGGGGAGTAGTTTGAGAATAATTGTCATTAATTTCTCTTTTGTGTGTGTGTGTGTGTGTGTGTGTGTGTGTGTGTGTATGTGTGTTTTAAGTTCTAAACCTTTTAAATTCTCCTGAAAGCCTCTCATCCCTACTGTATAATTGGAAAAAGGAAACAAATTAGCACAGAAGTCAAATAGTTTCTAATTTGTTCATCTAAAAATTACTATGATTCTGTGAAAGTTCTCAGGTACATTTTAAGCATATTCTACTATTTATTATCTCTTTGCAAATAAATTTTTACCTTTCTTGCATGTAAAGAAATGCTGTACATGAAAAGATATTTGGCCATAGCATACAAATGAAAATCCAAAAAATATATTTTAGCTGAGAGGGAATATGTTACTCTGTTTCTTTCTTTTTTTCTTTTTTTAACTTTCCATAAAAATAATTAACTGCTAACTTTCAAACTAATATGTCTTTAAGGGTCCTTTTAGATATCTACGAGTGAGTTGAGATGTGCAGATATGTGGGGAGTTAAAAAAGTTGGGAAGAGGTGTATGTTGTGTATGTGTGTTATGTTGTGGTAAAAATTAAAATACAGGTATTGATCGACTTATGACCTATGCAACTTACAACCATTCGACTTTACGACCACAATCACTAGCCACGACTGCTCCGCGTCTGGCAGCGCAAACGTTGCCCAGCTGGGCATACGACAGTGCGAACCAGCTTCTGGCAGCACTACCATCTCCGCGTGCACCATTTCAACTGTTATCCCAGACTCAGTACAGCAATTTGTGTTTTGTGTCTTGGATATTTTTCATCAAACCTCTCCCAATAAACTTCTTATATATTTCGAAGCAATGGACCCAAACATTGAACTATTTGCAAGGATTGAACGGATGGTGCACGATGTGTTTCATCTGTATCATGAAATTTATGAAGAAAAAAAAACATACAATTCAAACAAAGCTCACCAAGTTTATGAAAAAACCAACTCCGGTAACCCCAACTGCTGCCTCAGATGACGACATCAACTATCCGCAGCCAAGCACCAGCGGCCAATAAAATGTTTCGTACATGTTTATCTATTTTGATATGTTTTGCAATTGGGAAAATGTTTCTTATGGCATTTTTTACACCTGTATTTTGTATTTTTGTATGCACCTGTATTTTGTAATTTTGTATGTTTTGCAAATATTAAACCAGTTTTACTGGTAATGCAGTGTTTTACTTAAACCTGACGAATGTAAAAATAAGAAACAAAATGGTGTAGAGAAGATACAAATGGCATAAAATGAACAAAGAAAATTATGATATATAACAATAATGAAAGAAAATTATGATAAAATATGACTTAAAGATTTTTATAACATCATTTCACAGTACTGTACATGTAGCCTACTCAATACGACCAAATCATGTTACGACCGGTCTGTCGGAATCAATCGTGGTCGTACGTAGAGTAGAGCACTAGCTGTAGTTAAACCTATAAAAGGAAACCTCTAGATAAAAATAATCATAATATCAATTAGCTGCAGCCATTTTATGCAGAGATAAGTTTCTCAAAAATGTTTGCACCTGGGCGCAGTAGCTTATATCTGTAGTCCCAGCTACTTGGGAGGGTGAGGTGCAAGGATCACTTGAGCCCAGGAGTCTGAGGCCATAGTGAGCTATGATTGCACCACTGCACTCCAGTCTGAACAACAGAGCAAGACTTCATCTCTCTCTAAAAATAATAAAATAAAATAACTACTTGCATACACAAAACCATACTTTTGAAGAAAGAGATCTAAAATATTTGCAAAACATATCTTTATTACTTTTCTACGTGGATTGCAAATTTCTTAACAATCAGGATACATTCATCTTGATATTTCTTCATACTTGTATGAGTGATATGCACTTTGTGAATGCTCAAGTAATATTATTTAATGATGGTAAAGAGCAGTAGTATCTAGTAAACAGTGCTACTTTCCCCTTCTTACTTCTAGTTCTCATACTGAATTAAAGACAATGCATTATCTACATTGGTATGTGGCTACCAAAGTGGCCACAGTATTCTTGGATTTTGTATTTCAGTTAATAAAGTAAATTTTTGATCACACAGTTAGCTCATCCATACAGAAGTATAATTTAGCCATTAAAGTGATCAACTTATACTAAATTCTTTCATGCTGCAGATTTTTAGTTATGTATGCCAAACACAGAAACTGTGAAGTTTTATTTGTTCAATTTGCTGGAATGTTCTCCTAAAACTTTCTTCTATCCCTGGTTATCTTATTTTATTTTTTAAGAGATGGGTTTCTCACTATGTTGCCCTAGTAACAATCAAACTCCTGGGCTTAATTGATCCTCCTCCCTCACCCTCCCCAGCAGCTGAGACTACAGGTATGTGCCACTGTGCTAGGCTATCTCTGGTTCTGTGAGCATGACTCCCACAAAACTTGTTGCAAAGAAGGTCCCTGTTTGAAGCAGATAAAATTTTGATGTGGCAATATGGTTGTATCAAAAAGTCTCCATCCACATTCCAGCATTGAAACATGGTGAATTCAGAGTATGTGTGGAACAGTTTTGGGTTTCCCCAGAGTTAAAGGCTTAAACATAATCACATAAGATCTCATAACAGCTACGTGGCATTCCAAAAGGGAGTCACTTTATCAATCTACTATTTTAAGACCTCCCCTCTCAGATAAATTTCTCTGTGAAATTAATGCTAGTATCCACTTGAATCATATATGGAGTTTTCAGAATCAGGCATAGCAAGACGTCTGTAACACAAGACTATGAATGCTACTTTGCAAGATATGATACTCAATTGGTATTCATTGCTCTAATACGGATATTTCACAGTTGGAGTGAGACAACTTTTAGCTATACAATATGGTCAGAATGGCTAATGGGAGCATTCAATAAGTAAGTGAACAGAAAAAGAAACTTCTTGTCTCTTCTTTAATCATTTCTTTGCTAGTGAGTTCTAATTTATTCCCACACCAATCTATTAATAAATTGAAAAATATGATTGCCAAGCTCCTTTTTAAAAATATAAAAGCTTAAAAATTTGAGTATTACATATTCTTTTGTAATGTACAGTCTCAGCCTTTATAGTTATTGTAGTTTGATATATAATAAAATTATTTCAAAATGTATTTATTTGAATTTATGGTTATAACACAGCTACATTTGACCCATACTGCCTATATTTGTTATAATAAGCTAAGGACAAAATAATGTAGGCTATAAGACACACAAAATTTGAAAAACTAGAAATAAAAATTAGTACATCAAAAATGTTTTTTTCTAATAAAATTTATTTTTAAAATTTATTCTAATAAATAATGTCCTTATCCAATAGGATCTAACCTGTTTGAATAAGGTAAAGTCATAGTCATCTGACATAAAAGTAAAATACCAGTAGTAATTATGCTAGAATCTCATGATTATCTACAGTTGGTTAATCTAAACACTTTGGCATCTAACTCAGCTGAAGGTTATGGTCCTATTTTTCAAGGAACTCAATCTTGCTTTCTTTCTTCCACTAATAGGCAAAATAACTGTGTTAAGATTAATCACTGGCAAAATGCTATCAACATCGAAGGCAGAATATCTTAGATAATACCCACTAAGTGTGTTGAACAATGAGAATACATGGACACAGGGAGGGAAACATCACACACTGGGGCCTGTCAGGAGGTGGGGGGCTAGGTGAGGGATAGCAGGGGGTCAGGGGACTGGGGAGGGATATCATTAGAAGAAATACCTAATGTAGATGACAGGGTGATGGAGGATGCAGCAAACCTCCATACCACCATGGCACGTGTATACCTATGTAACAAACCTGCACTTTCTGCACATGTACATCAGAACTTAAAATATAATAAATACGAAATAAAATAAATTTAAAAAGATAATACCCACTAAAAGTTATACTATAGGTTGAAACAAGTATTCTACTTAATAAAATAGAATTTATTCTGCTAGCAGTTTTACTTATGTTGTTGCCAGTCCTGTCAATCATTCAAAAGATAAGGAAATTCACAATTCTATAAAATAATTAGGCCAATTCTTATAAGGTAAACAAAAAGTTATCCACATTATGTTATTATCACAGTCCTATTGTGACTATGGTAAAGAGCTGATGCAAATAGTGTTGTAACAATGTCCATTACATATACAATGGAGTAATATCATGTATTGTAGAAGGCAATACTTCTATACACATAATATTTCAATCAATCTGACATTTATTTTCTCAAAGTTTTATTTCATTTTAAATTGACACATAATTGTGCATATTTATTGGGTACATTCTGATATTTTGATACATGTATATACTGTATATGATCAAATCACAGTACTTAGCTTGTCCATCACCTCAAACAATTATCATTTTTTTCCTTGTTCCCACAGATGTAACAATGATCATTTCTTTATGATGAGGACATTGAAAATTCTCTCTTCTAGTTACAGCTGACCCTTGAACAATGTGGGGATTAGGAGCACTGACACAATGTGCAGTCAAAAATCTGTATATAAGTTTTGATTCCTCAAAAACTTAACTACTGTTGACTAGAAGCCTTACTGACAACACAAACAGTTGATTAACACATATTCCATGTTATATGTATTATATATTGTATTCTTACAATAAAGTAAGCTAGAGAAAAATATTAAGAAAATCATAAGGAAGATAAAATGTATTTACTATTTATTAAATGGAAATGGATCGTCATAAAGGTCTTCATCCTTCTTGTCTTCATGTTAAGTAGGCTGAGGAGGAGGAAGTGGAGGGGTTGGTCTTGCTGTCTCAGAGATAGCAGAGATGCAAGAAAATCTGTATGTAAGTGGACATGCACAGTTCAAACCTGCATTGTTCAAGGTTCAACTGTATATTTACCATAAACACTTAACAGTGTAATCCACTGACAACCTAATCTTTCTCAGTAAAAGAGACCATCACCCTCCCAAGTTATGCAAGACAGAAACATGTACCTGATCCTTGAGTATTCCCTCTTCCTCACTTGGTGTATCAATTACCACATCCCACTTATTTGCTCTTTGTACTTCTTAGATTCAGCAATTGTCTCCATCGCTATTACTACTTAGTTCAACCACCCTTCATTTTTTACCTTGTCTATTACCAAAGCCTTTTAGGTGGACTATAAATTTTTATTTTTGTCCTGTTTCAACTTTCACCATTCATTCTCCAGCATGACCTTCCCAAAACATAAATAGAATCTTGTTACTTCCATGACTAAAAACTTTTTAATTGTGCTCCGTAACCTACAGGATAAAAACTCTATTCTTTGGAAGGTCTCATATAGCCTTCCCTGGTTGCCGCCTGCCTTCTATGCCAACCTCATTTTCCATACCTTCTCTTCCCCTCCATTGTCCTGTATTCTAACCATTTCAAGGTACTTGGAGTTCCTCAAACACTCCCTATAATTTCATACTTTCCACATTTTGCACATGTTCTTTTTTCTACCTTTATGGCCTCACTTTTCTTGGGCATGTACTCCCATATACTTCAAAAACTCATACTTGTTCTTCAAAGCTTAAATCGAAAAACAGATTCTTCATAGAATACTTCACTGATGAAGTCAAGCAGTCATTTGCTTTGTTCACTTGCTTCCACAGCACCTCGTATACACTCCCTCCATATGCATACTATATTGAATTATAAAGACATGTAAATCCATATTCCCCATTATTCTTGAGCTATTTAAGAGCAAAAACTGTGTCATATTCTTTTCTTCATCCCTAGTATTTAGCAGACTGCCTAGTAACTAATAAGGTCTCAAAAAACATATATTGTTTGACTACTTATAGATGACATTTGGTAAATGAATTACAGATAATATACTAGAAATAAAACATGTATGTGTATTTTTTAAATCACATATAGAAGTTTTAATCTTAAGCGTTTAACCTCACTCTACTCTACTCTTGATTCTTGCACTCTCAAAGTGGAAAAATCAAAGTTAGAAATACTATGACAGTTTTAGTTAAATGAAAGTTGTGGTTGTGTGTATAATGGGAGTTAAGTACTTTTAAGATATGCAAATGCCAGGGAATAATGGTACTATATATTCCATATCATTCATTCAACAGACATGAGTACCTAATTGATTTCTGTTACTGTACAAAATGCTGGAGATAAAAAATATATTATTATATCACAGTATTCTCACAGTCTAATGGGGAGAAAAAAATGACGATAGTACAATATGATCAATATTGTAAGAGGGTTACTCACAGGATGCTATGTGAATTCATATGTGCCTAACCCAGGAAATATTAAGGAAGGCTTTTCAAATATACCTAGGAGCTACCCAGGCAAAGAAGGAAGATAGACAATCCAGGCAATGGCAAGAGTCTGTGAAAAGCCATTAAAGTGAGTGCAAGTGTGCCTTATTTAAAGAGCTGCCCACAGTATACACATGTTTCAGCATATGTAGAACATAGATGGCACAGTCCAGTCAAAGACTTTTTTTTAGATTTTTTTTTTTAGCTTTTATTTCAGAGGGACATGTGAAGGTTCATTACATAGGTAAACCTGTGTCATGATGGCTTGTTGTACAGATTATTTCATCACCCAGGTACTAAACCCAGCCCTAAATATTTATCTTTTCTGCTCCTCTCCATCCTCCCAGCCTCCACCCTTAACTAGACTTCAGTATCTGTTGTTCCCTTCTTTTTGTCCATAAGTTATCATCATTTAGTTATCATCATTTATTATAAGTGAGAACATGTTATATTTATTTTTCTGTTCCTGGATTAGTTTGCTAAGAATAAGAATGGTTTTCAGCTCCATCCATGTTCCTGCAAAAGACAAATTTCAATCTTTTTATGACTGCATAGTATTCCATGGTGTATATATGCCACATTTTCTTTATACAATCTGTCACTGGTAGGCATTTAGGTTGGTTATATGTTTTTGCTATGGTAAATGGTGCTGCAATGAACATTTGTGTGCATGTATCTTTATGGTAGAATGATTTATATTCCTCTCGGTATATACCCAGTAATGGGACTGGTAGATTAAATGGTAGTTCTGCTTTAAGCTCTTTGAGGAATAACCATACTGCTCTCCACAATGGTTGAAATAATTTACACTTCCACCAACAGTATATAAGTGTTCCCTTTTCTCTATAACCCTGTGAGCATCTGTTATTTCAAAGAATTTTCTAAGTCATGGTAAGAAATTTTATTCTGAAGACAGTGGCAGGTGGTAGGTAGTTGGAGAAGAGAATTGAAGGATTTTAAAAAGAAGAGTACTGTGATCAGATCTGCATTTTAGAAATATTAGTGGTTACCTTGTACAAAATGTATGGGAGTGGAGGAAACAGTTGACAAGATTGGAGGCACAGACACCAGTTATAGTCAAGGCAAGATGTGATCATGGCCTAGTAGTAATGACTTAGTAGTAATAGAGGTGAAAAAAAAATATTTAACATACAGAATTGACAGGTATGATAGAATGTGTAGAAGGGTGTCCAGAATACAGCATTAGTTCTTTGATTTGGATTACTGGGTGTTTGGTAATACCATTCACTATGTCTGGGCATAAGAAAAGGACAGTTTAAAAGACAACGGTTTTGACCTTCTTTGAAGGACCTGGGTGTGATAAGGATGGATATATACAGTATGTAGGTGGAGACATACAATAGATCTGCAGCTTAGGAATAAGGCCTTAGCTATAAATACTGATTTAAAAGATATCATCATATAAATGATAGTTAAAACTATGGGAGTAATTAATTCTCAAATCTCTGCTTTTAGCCAAGACTTTTTTTTTCTGGACTCTAGACTAAGAATGAGCACATATTTTCAGGAGACTCGTGGAGGACAGAAAGCAGACACTAGTAGATTGAGAAGAGAGTGAGTGGTAAAAAAGTGAAAGTAGTGTAGTCCACATTTTTAGAAGATTGAGTGGTAAGAGTCCCCAAAATAGTGTTATTCATGGAGAAAATTTATGATCAAAGAGTTGATGAGAAGAGGTGGGACTCAAAAAGAAGGACTTATTTTGGATTAGAACTGAAAACAATGAAGAATGAATCTAGATAAAAATAATTTTGTCTATGGGTGCTCAAAATGTGGAGAGCACGTTTAGAACTGCATTTGACAAAAGATCACTATGACAACATGTGACAATTGAATTGAAGGTTGAATTACTTCATAAGTATGTGCATTCCTCAAGGCTGGGGGTAAATCCCAAGGTTTCAACTCTTAAAGGAAGATACAGAGCACACCGAAACACATTCCTACAAACCCACACCAGCTATGAAGTTGAATGCAACCTCAGGTTATACTGAGCCTGTGGTTGAAATTGAGCAAGATACAAGATCAATACACAAAAGTAAATTTTATTTCTATACACTAACAATGAACAACCCTAAAATGAAATTTAAAAATAGATTCACTTACTATGGTATCAAAATGAAATAACTACTTTGAAATAAATTTAACAAAAAAGCACAAAGCTAAAAACTACAAAACATTGAAATAAATTAAGGAAGAAATAAAGTAAAATAAAATTGTTGAAAAAACGTAAAGAAGACCTTAATAAATGAAAAGACATCCTGTGTTTATGGATTAAAAGACTTAATATTGTTAAGATGACAATACTGCCCCAATTGACATACATATACAGTGCAAGCCCTATGAAAATCCCAACTGCCTTTTTTGCAGTACACTGTGACTCTAAAATTCAAATGCCAGAGTGCTCGAATAGGAAAAGCAATGTTGAAAAAGGGGAACAAAAATGGAGGATGCATACATTACTACAAAGGGTGTAATCAAGACAGTGAAGTACTTCAAAGCATGAGGTAGGCTGATTTTAAAAAAAGACAGTGAGGTGCTGTTATAAGAATAGACATATCGATCAATGGATAGAACTGAGAGTTCAAAAATAAACCCTCACATTTATTGTCAAGTGATTTTTTACACTGGTGCCAATAAAATGCAATGGGAGAAAGATTTGTCTTCTCAAAAAATCATCCTGGGACAACTGGCTATCCATATACAAAATAATGAAACTGGACATCTACTTCACACAATATAAAAAAATTAACTAAAAATAGATCAACAACCTAAACGAAAGGAGCTAAAACTATACAACTCTTAGAAGAAAGCAAATGCAAATTTTTGTGACCTTGGGATAAGCAATGGTTTCTTAGATGTGACACCAAAGGCATAATTGGAAAAAACGAATAGGCTGGAAATGATTAAAATTTAAAACTTTTGTGTTCAAAGGACATCATCAAGCAAGTAAAAGGAGAGTAAGAGACTAAGAGAAAATGTTGGCAAGCCCTATGTCTGCTAAAGAACTTGTATCGAAAATATATTGAAGAGCTCCTACAACTCAAAAGTAAAAAGACAAATAACTCAAATACTTGGTAAAGTATATGAATAGACATTTCTATCATTTTAATTTATTTTTAATTTTTAATTTTTCTGGGTACATAGTAGATATATATATATATATATATATATATATATGTATTGAGCACATGAGCTATTTTGATACAGGCATGAAATGCATAATAACCACATAACCACATAAATGTAAATGGAGTATACATCACTTCAAGAATTGATCCTTTCTTTGAGTTACAAAAAACCCCTTCAGCTATTGATACCCTTTTAGTTATTCTTAAAAGTACAATAAATTATTGTTGGCTGCAGTTACTCTGTTATGCTACCAAATACTAGGTCTTATTCATTCTATCTAATTATATATGTGTGTGTGTATATACATATATATATATATATATATATTTTTTTTTTT
>NW_016107968.1:508569-513785 GCF_001604975.1 Cebus imitator | reverse complement strand
GGACACAGGGAGGGGAGCACTACACACTGGGGTCTGTTGGGGGGAAATGGGGGAGGGACGAGTGGGTGGGGAGTTGGGGAGAGATAGCATGGGGAGAAATGCCAGATATAGGTGAAGGGGAGGGAGGCAGCAAATCACACTGCCATGCATGTACCTATGCAACAATCTGGCATGCTCTTCACATGTACCCCCAAACCTAAAATCCAATAAAAAAAAATAAATAAATAAATCACCACCCCTTATCCTTGCCACTACTACTCTTCTCAGCCTCTAGTAGCCATCATTCTGTTTTATACTACCATGAGTTCAAGTGTTTTAATATTTAGCTCCTACAAATAAGTGAGAACATGTAAAATCTGTCTTTATGTGCCTGGCTTATTTCACTTAACATAATGTCCTCCAGTTCCATCTGTGTTGTTGTGAATGACTGAATCTCATTTTTTTTAAATGGCTAAGTAGTATTCCATTGTGCATATGCACTACATTTTCTTTATTATGTTGATGGAAATTTAGGTTGCTTTCAATTCTTGGCTACTATGGATATTGCTGCAATAGACTTGGAATGCAGATAGCTCTTGAATATGTTGATTTCCTTACTTTTGGTATATAGCTAGTAGCAGGATGGCCGGATCCTATAGTACTTTTATTTTTAGTTTTTTGAGGAACCTCCAAACTGTTTTCCATAGTGGTTGAACTAACTTACATCCCACTAACTGTGTAGAGGGTTCCCTTTTCTCCATATCCTTGTCAGCATTTGCTATTGCCTGTCTTTGAATAAAAGCCATTTTAACTCAGGTGAGATGCTGTAATATTGCAGTTTTGATATGCATTTCTCTGATGGTCAGTAATGTTGAATATCTTTAAAAATTTTTAATTTTAATTTTGTGCATACATAGTAGGTATATATATATTTATATATATATATATATACCAAATATAGATCAAATGCTTTGATACAGATATGCAAGTGTAACAATCACATCATGTAAGAATGAGGTATCCTTCCCCTCTAGAATGTATCCTTTGTGTTACAAACAATTCAATAATACTGTTATTTAAAAATATACAATTAAATTACTATTGACTATAATCACCCTGTTGTCCTATAAAATACTAGATCTTATTCATTCTTTCTATATTTTTGTACCCACTAACCATCCCTCCCTCCTCACCCACCCTTAGCAGCCTTTGGCAAACATGCTCTGCTCTCTGTCTCCATGAGTTCAATTGTTTTGATTTTCAGATCCCACAAATTAGTGAGAACATACTAAGTTTTCTAGCAAGGATGTAGAAAAAAGGGAACCCTCATACACTGTTGGTGGGAATGTAAATTAGTACATCCACTACGGAGAACAGTTTGGAAGCTCCTCAAAAAACTAAAAGTAGAGCTACCATATGATCCAACTATCCCACTGCTGGGTATATACCCAAAAGAAAGAAAAGCAGTATATGGAAGGGATATCTGCATTCCCATGTTTATTGCATCAGTGTCTTCAATAGCCAAGATTTGGAAGGAACATAAGTTTCCATTAACAGATGAAAAAAGAAAGCAAGTGTGGTACCTATACACAATGGAGTATGATTGAGCCATAAAAACAATGAGATCCTGTCATTTGCAACAACATGGGTAGAACCGGATATCATTATGTTAAGTGAAATAAACCAGGCACAGAAAAACAAACTTCACATGTTCTCATTCATTTGTGAGAGCTAAAAATTAAAACACTTGAAGTCAAGAGACAGAGTGCAGAATAAGGTTACCCGAGGCTGGGAAAAGTAGTGGGAAAAAGTAGTGGTTGGGGGATTGGACATGATTAATGAGTATACAATTTAGTTATACATAATGAATAAGATCTAATATTAGATAGCACAACAGGGTGACTACAGTCAACAATAATTTATTGTGTATTTAAAAATAATTATAAAATTATAACTTGAATGTTTGTAACACAAAGAAAGGATAAATGCTTGAGGTGATGGATACCCTATTTACCCTGATGTGATTATTACACATTGTATGCCTGTATCAAAATATATAATTTACACCATAAATATATACACCTATTGTGTAACTACAGAAATAAAATATTAAAAATGAATAAGTATAAATGACCATAAATCCCTCACTTTTGTTTTTCACATCTCATTTTTAAAGCAATTCACATGTGTTCTCTCACTTGTTCCTCTTGTCATTCTTTAGGGAAAAAGACTATTTACTTGTCTGTCTTCCCTTCCCAACAAATGACAACATCTATATATTGTATCTCTCTGTACAGATTCTTAACACATAGAAAGTGCTCAATAAAAAAATGACAGAAATAACTGAAGAAGTTACATCCCATTTTTGAAGATTTTTTAAAGACACACGCAATGTACAGATATACCTTGCCAGTCACTGGACTGAGCACTTCATACATATTATCTCATTTAACACTTATAACAGAAAACTATGAGGCAGACATTGTTATTATTAGTTCCACTTAAAAGCTAAGGAACCTAAGGCTCCAATAGGTTAAAAAAAAATGTAGAGCTGGTACTGAAACCCTGTCAGTATACATGATCACCCAAGGAGGGCACATGGGCTTAAAATAAAGGGACTGATGCTAGAAACCTGACCATGATCCCCAGTCTTATCCCAGTAAATTTTGTGTTCACTTGCTCACCACTAATTTACAAAGAAATTTCTTTAAAATAAGAGGTTATACAAGTATAGTAATTATATTTTCTGATATAAAATTTAGGACATGTGATATAAAATTTTTTTTCTAAAAAATTTATTTACATAAAAAGTTTTACACAGGCATAACATATTTAGGTAATATCTTTAGCAAATTATTATATATAATATTATATAATTAACATTTATTGAAAAAATGTTACATAAAATCAGTGCTGTCCCTATAAAAACTTAAGACATACAGTCTCTATTAGGTGCAGTGCCAATGAAGAAATCTGTTAGGAACATGAGTCAGATTCTCTCAGGATTTAAATTACTCTATAGTTGTAAAATGTGCACCTTTAGCAGATGCATTCACTGTTATCTACAATACCTTAGGGTACTATTTAATGGTGTTAAATAGAATTCAAGGAAGGTGACTGCATTTTAATGCAGCCTCCATCACATTCACATAAATGTATATTCATGTGTGCCTATGTGCATCTGTGTGTGTACTCATGCCTGTGTGTGGGGCTTAGATCAGAAGTAGGGAAATGTTTTACTTAGAGATTTAAAGTATTTAATTTCACTACATTTCTGTGCTTCTGGCAATAAAGAATGTAAACATAGATTGGGGGTTGTTAGTTAACAATAATTTTAATTAACAGAGATTCAAGCTCTATTTTGCTGGCTTTTAAGGCTCATTTTTAAGATTGCATTGTGTGCCACTGTATACCGGATCTATTGTAAGTTGTGCTTCCAATAAGTTATTTTTACTCCATTTATATATACTTTCTTTTTTGAATTTTAATTTTAGGTTTAGGGGTACATGTGAAGGCTTGTTACATAGATAAATATGTGTCACAGGGGGTTGTTGTACATATTACTACCTCTCAGGTATTAAACTCAGTACCCAATAGTGATCTTTTCTGCTCCTCTCCCTTCTTCCACCCTCTCTTCTCAAGTAGATCCCAGTGTCTGCTGTTTTCTTCTTTGTATTCATAAATTCTTATGATTGAACTCCCACTTATAAGTGAGAACATGCGGTATTTGGTTTTCTGTTCTGTGTTGAGTTTGCTAAGGATGATAGCCTTCAGCTCCATCCATGTTCCACAAAAGAAATGACCTCGTTCTTTGCTATGGCCATAAAGTATTCCATGGTGTATATGTACCACATTTTCTTTATGCATTCTGTCATTGATGGACATTTAGGTTGATTCCATGTCTTTGCTATTGTGAACAGTGCTGCGGTGAACATTTTTGTACATGTGTCTTTATGGTAGAATGTTTTATATTCCTCTGGCTATATACCCAGTAATAGCATTGATGGGTTAAATGGTACTTCTGCTTTTAGCTCATTGAGGAATTGCCACACCACTTTCCACAATGGTTGAACTAATTTACACTCCCACCAGAGTGTATAAGGGTTCCCTTTTCTCCAGAACCTCACCAGCGTCTGTTAATTTTTGACTTTTTAATAATAGCTATTCTGACTGGTGTGAGATGGTTTCTCTTTTAATTTATTTTAAGTTCCCTATAGATGCTGGACATTAGACCTTTGTCAGATACATAGTTTGCAAGTATTTTCTCCTATTCTGTAGCCCGTTTACTCTGTTGATACTTTATTTTACTGTGCAGAAGCTTCCAAGTTTAACTATATCCCACTGCCAGTTTTTGCTTTTGTTGCAATTGCTTTGTGTATTTGAATGGTATTTCTGTCTTTACATCTTTGAGAAATCACTATACTGTATTCCACAATGGAAATACAACTAATTTGTACTCACACTCACAGTGCATAAGCATTCCTTCTAACCCATAACCTTGTCAGTATCTGTTGTTTTTTGACTTATTAATAATAGCTACTCTGACTAGTGTGAGATGGTATCTCATTTGGTTTTAATTTGCATTTTCTAATGATCAGTGATGTCGAACTTTTTTCCATATGCTTGTTTGTCACATGTACGTCTTTTTTTGAAAAGTGTTTATGTTCTTTGCCCACTTTTTTATGCGTTGTTTTTTTCTTGTAAATTTGTTTAAGTTCCTTATAGATGCTGGATATTAGACCTTTGTCAGATGCATAATTTAAAAAAAAATTTCTCCCATCCTGTAAGCTGTTTATTCTGTTGATAGTTTATTTTGCTGTTCAGAAGCTCTTTAGTTTAATTAGATCCCATTTTTCAATTTTTGCTTTTGTTACCATTGCTTTTGATATCTTCATCATGAAATCTCTGCCCATTGCTATGACAAGAATGGTGTTGCCTAGCCTGTCTTGTAGGGATTTTACAGGTTTCAGTTTTACATTTAACTCTTTAATCCATCTTGGGTTGATTTTTGTGTATGATGTAAGGAAGGGGTCCAGCTTCAATCTTCTGCACATGGCTAACCAGTTAACCCAGAACAACTTACTGAACAAGGAGTCTTTTTCCCATTCCTTGTTTTTGTTAGCTTTGTAAAAATTCAGATGGTGGTAGATGTGTGTCCTTCTTTCTGGGCTTTCTGTTCTGTTCCATTGGTCTACACAGCTTTTTTTTTTTTTTTTTTTTTTTTTTTTTTTTTTTTT
>NW_016107968.1:494470-508558 GCF_001604975.1 Cebus imitator | reverse complement strand
TTGTGGACTTTGTCAAAGATCAGATGGCTGTAGGTGTATGGCTTCATTTCTGAGTTCTTTATTCTGTTCAGTTGGTGTATGTGTTGTTTTTTGTACCAGTACCATGTTGTTTTGGTCACTGTAGCGTTTTTGTACAGTTTGAAGCAGGTAACGTGATTCCTCCAGTTTTGTTCTTTTTGTTTAGGATTGCCTTGGCTATTTGGGCTCTTTTCTGGTTCCATTTGAATTTTAAAACAATATTTTTCTAGTTCTGTGAAGAATGACATTGGTAGTTTAATAGGAATAGCATTGAATCTCAAAATTAC
Source organism: Cebus imitator (assembly GCF_001604975.1). Classification (NCBI taxonomy): domain Eukaryota; kingdom Metazoa; phylum Chordata; class Mammalia; order Primates; family Cebidae; genus Cebus; species Cebus imitator. The sequence goes on along the minus strand of NW_016107968.1, from coordinate 508,253 downwards.
TTTGGGCAGTATTGCCATTGTAATGATATTGATTCTTCCTGTCAATGAGCATGGGATGTTTTTCCATTTGTTTGTGTCTTCTCTGATTTTTTTGAGAAGCAGTTTATAGTTCTCCTTGCAGAGATTGTTTACCTCCATGGTTAGCTGTATTTCTAGGTATTTAGTTTTTGTAGCAACTGTGGGTGGGATTGCCTTTGTGATTTGGCTCTCAGTTTGGTTGCTCTTGGTATATAGGAATGCCAGTAATGTTAGTACATTGATTTTGTATCGTGCAACTTTACTAAAGTTGTTTATCAGCAGAAAGAGCTCTTGGGCTGAGACTATGGGATTTTCTAGATATAGAATCATGTCATCTGTAAACAGAGATAGTTTGACTTCCTCTCTTCTATTTGGATTATTTCTTTCTCTTGACTGATTGCTCTGACTCAGACTTCCAATACTATGCTGAATAAGAGTCATAAAACAGGGCATCCTTGTCTTGTGACTGTGTTCAAGGAGAATGTTTCCAGCTTTTGTTCATTCAGTATAATACTGACTGTGGGTTTATCATAGATGGCTCTTATTATTTTGAGGTATGTTCCTACAATACCTAGTTTATTGAGAGTTTTTAACACTAAGTGATGTTTAATTTTATCAAAAGCAATTTCTACATCTATTGAGATAATCGGGTTTTTTTTGTCTTTAGCTCTGTTTATGTGATGAACCACATTTATTGATTTTTATATGTTGAACCAAACTTGCATTCTAGGAATGAAACTTACTTAATCATGGTGGATTAGCTTTATCATGGGCTGCTGAATTCGGATTGCAAGTACTTTTTAAGGATTTTTGTATAAGTGTTCATCAAGAATATTGGCCTAAATTTTTTTTTTTTTTTTGAGACGGAGTTTCGCTCTTGTTACCCAGGCTGGAGTGCAATGGCGCGATCTCGGCTCACCGCAACCTCCACCTCCCCGGTTCAGGCAATTCTCCTGCCCCAGTCTCCTGAGTCACTGGGATTACAGGCACGCGCCACCATGCCCAGCTAATTTTTTGTATTTTTATTAGAGACGGGGTTTCACCGTGTTGACCAGGATGGTCTCGATCTCTTGACCTCGTGATCCACCTGCCTGAGCCTCCCACAGTGCTGGGATTACAGGCTTGAGCCACCGCGCCTGGCCTGCCTAAAATTTTTGTTGTTGTGTCTCTGCCAGGTTTTGGTATCAAGATGATTCTGGCCTCATAGAATGAGTTGAGGAGAAGTCCTTCCTCCTCAATTTTTGGGAATAGTTTCTATAGGAATGGTACTAGCTCCTCTTTGTGTAACTGGTAGAATTCAGCTGTGAATCCATCAGGTCCTGTGCTTTTTTTGGTTGGTAGGCTATATATTACTGATTCGATTTTGGAGCTTGTTATGTATTACTGATTCAATTTTCAAGCTCATTACTGCTCTATTCAGAGAATCAATTTCTTCCTTACTGAGTCTTGGGAGGGTTGTATGTGTCCAGGAATTCATCCATCTCTTCTAGTTTTTCTAGTTTGTATGTATAAGGTGTTTGTTTTAGTTTCTGATGTTTGCTTTTACTCCTGTGGGGCCAGTGGTAATGTTCCCTTCATAATTTCTAATTGTGTTTATTTGGCTCTTCCCTCTTTTCTTCTAAATTAGTCTAGCTAATGGCCTACATTTTATTAATTTTTTCAAAAAAAAAAACCCAACAACTCCTGGATTCATTGATCTTTTGAATTTTTTTGTGTCTCAATTAACTCCAGTTGAGCTCTGATTTTGTTATTTCTCATCTTCTGCTAGCTTTGGGGTTTATTTGTTTTTGTTTCTCTAATTCTTTCAGTGGTGAAGTTAAGTTGTTAATTTGAGATCTTTTTAACTTTTCAATGTGGCAATTTAGTACTGTGAATTTTCCTCTTAACACCGCCTTAGCTGTGTCTGGAGATCCTGATATGTTGTATCTTTTTTCTGATTAGTTTCACAGAACTTGATATCTGCTTTAATTTCTTTATTTACAAAAAAGGCATTCAGAAGCATGTTGTTTAATATCCATGTAATTGGGTGGTTTTACACAATTTTCATTGCACTGACTTCCATTTTTATTGTGCTATGTTTCAAGAGTGTGTTTGATATAATTTTGGTTCTTTTATGTTAGTTGAGGATTATTTTATGACCATTTATATGGTTGATTTTAGAGTATGTGTTATGTAGTCATGAGAAGAACGTATATTCTGTTGTATTGAGGTGGAGATTTCTGTAGAGGTTTATCATATCCATTTGGTCCAATGTTGAACTTAGGTCCTCAACATCTTTGTTAATTTTCTGCCTTGGCGATCTGACTTATACTCTCAGTGAAGTGTTGAAATCTCCCATTATTATTGTGTAGAAGTCTGTATCTCCTTGTAGGTTTCTAAAAACTTGTTTTATGAATCTTGGTGCTCCTGTGTTAGGTCATTTTATATTAAGTTAGGATAGTTAGGTCTTCTTGTTGAATTGAACTGTTTACCATTAGGTCATGACCTTCTTGTCTTTTTTGATCTTTGTTGGTTTAAAATCTGTTTTGTCTGAAATTAGGATTGCAACCCCTGCATTTTTCTGTTTTCCATTTGCTTGGTAGATTTTTCTCTCTCCTTTTATTTTGAGTCTATGAGTGTCATTATGTGTGAGATGGGTTTCTTGAAGACAGCATACCATTGGGTTTTGCTTTTTTTATCCAGCTTGCCATTTGTCCCTTTAAGTGGGGCAGTTAGCCTGTTTACGTTCAAGGTTAGTATTGATATGTGTGGATTTGATCCTGTCATTGTGATGTTAGCTGGTTATTATGTTGGCTTGTTTGTGTAGTTACTTAACAGTGACACTGGTCAGTGTGTTATCGTTTTGTATTAGTTGGTAGTGGTCTTTCCTTTCTATATTTAGTGCTCCTTTCAAGATCTCTTGTAAGGCAGGTCTGGTGGTAATGAAGTCCTTCAACATTTGCTTATCTGAAAAGGATATTTCTCCTTCATATAGGAAGCTTAGTTTGGTGGGATATGAAATTCTTCATTGAAGATTTTTTTTCTTTAAGAATGTTGAATATAAGCCACCAGTCTCTTCTGGCTTGTAGGGTTTCAGCTGAGAGGTCCACTGTGATCCTTATGGGGATCCTTTTGTAGGGGACCTGCCATTTCTCTCTAGCTGCCCTTACCATTCTTTCTTTCATTTTGGCCTTGGAAAATCTGGCAATTATATGCCTTGGGGATGAACCTTTTGTGCAATATCTTTCAGGAGTTCTCTGTATTTCCTGAATTTGACTGTTGGCCTCTTTAGCAAGGTTGGGGAAGTTTTCATAGATGATATCCTGAAATATATTTTCCAAGTTGTTTGCTTTCTCCCCTTCCCTTTCAGAGATGCCAGTGATTCATACATTTGGCCTTTTCACATAATCCCATACATCTCAGAGCTTTTGTTCATTCCTTTTTATTCTTTTTTATTTTTGTCTAACTGTCTTATTTCAGAGAACCAGTCTTCAAATTCTGAGATTCTTTTTTCCCTTTGGTTTATTCTGTTGTTAATATTTGTGATTGCATTGTGAAATCCTTGTATTGTGTTATTCAGCTCTATCAGACTTGCTGGGTTCTTTTTTACAGTGGCTTTTTGGTCCTTCACCTCCTGTATCACTTTATTGTGAGTCTTATATTCCTTGGATTGGGTTTTGCCATACCCCTGAATCTCAATGATCTTTGTTCCTATCCACATCTGAATTCTATTTCTGTCATTCCAGCCACTTAGGTCTGGTTCAGAACTCTTGTTGGAGAATTGATGTGGTCGTTTGAGGGCATATGACATTCTGGTCATTTGAGTTACTGGAGTTCTTGCATTGGTACTTTCTCATCTCTGCATGTGAATATTCCTTTAAATGTAGTATAGATTGAGTATAGTCAATTGACCTCTTTTCCAGATGTTGAATGTTTTCACAAGGCTGAGGCTTTGTATAGGGCCTTTATTTGAAACTGACATATTGTCTGCAGAAGTGGGGTATGTTAGTGTGGTATGTTTGGCATTGAAGCCTTTGTGTGTGATCCAACAAGTGATACTTAGGCTTATTGGTCACTTGGTAGACTTTTGCTTGGTTATGTGGTTCCCCTATGTTTTCTCACAGTTGCAGCTCTGTTTCCTCTCAGTGTTCTGAAGCTGTGAGTTCTTCTCCCTCTTCAGTGTTGGCTGTACGGGACTTGGCACTCCAATGCTGTGCATTGCAGCTCTGGGGCAACCTCAGTGTTTGTTCCATCTCCAGCTTAGAGGCAGCAGAGAAAGAGATCCTAGTAGGGGCTGTGGCCAAGGATTCTTCACTTGATTCCTGGAGGCCTCACTTCATAGAGATGGAGGTCAGCAATCACTCAGTACAGTCAGCCTGAGATGGAAGGTTTGTGCTGTGGGCCCAAGCCAGGCACTCCCTTTCTGGTGATGAGTCAGGGAGGGTGTGTGGGGCCCATGGGAGATGGACTGGCCTCCTCTCCTTGGGTTAACTGCAGCTTGTTGGAGGGGTGAATAAGGCACTTAGGGCCTTTGCTTCTTCATTAGTCCAAGGGTGGCATGGGCAGTTCCACTGTAAAGACAGTGGCCAAGTGGCTGTCTGTTGCCACTGGGGCCTCTGTCCAGAGAGTTACTGATTTGGTACTAGCTCAGTAGCTTTGCTGGGGGGTGGCTGGAGGCCCAGGCCTGGAGGACCTGCCCAGCAAGGAGATATGGGAACAGGCACCCACATAACAGTCTGGCCACTTTTCCATAGGGCTGCTGCAGTATGCTTGGGGCCTGTTTCAGTCCCTAGTCACCTTGGATTTTCCAGAACCTAGAGGTGTGTCACAAGTGAAGCCTGCCAAACAGCAAAGATGGCAGCCTGTCCTTCCCTGTGGGAGCTTTGTCCCAGAGAGGTATGGACCCATTGCTGGATCAAAGGCACCTGCAGGAAGTGGCTGGAGACCCCAGTTGTGAGCTCCTACTTAGTGAGGAGGATCAGGACCAGGTACCTGCTTAAAGCAGCAGCCTGGCCACATTTTGGTAGAGCAGCTGTGCTGTGCTGGAGGATCCCTTCCACCCCAGGTCAGCTCAGATGCTTCAAAGCCTGAAGGCTGGAATGGCTAAGGCACCTGAACAGCAAAGATGCCAGCCCACCTTTTTCCCTGGGAGCTCCTTCTTAGTGAGGTGCAATGCCACCACTAGTAGCCAGCTGGAATTCCAAGCCAGTGAGTCTTGTGAAGTGCCATGTAAGTATGTACAGGAGTGTAACTTTTCATTTTGCTAAAGCTGCATCTATTTTTGCCGGAAAGCCTGAGTATCTAAGGCTCCAAGGCCTCCATGCATGCCTGAGTGGCTCCTCTGCCAGGACTCCACATAGGTTTGTCTGTCAGACTGAAGACTGAGGCTCTGATTGAGTGGGTTCACAAGGAGATCTCCTGACTCAAGGGTTGCAAAGATATGTGGAAGAAGCATAGTTTCCCAGGATCGTTCATTCACTTAACACTTCCCTGGGTTGGGGGGGATCCCCTGGCTCCCTGTTGCTCCCAGGTGGGCTGTTGTCCTGACTTGCTTTTCTTCATTCTCTGTGTGTCAAGTTGTTTCCTTGATTAATCCCAATGTGAGTACCTGGATGTTTCAGTTGAAGGTGTTATATTTATCACTGTTTCTGTTCCTCTCCAAGAGAGCCAAACATACTAGCTACTTCTAGTCAGCCATCTTGGCCACTCCTCCCATTTATATATACTTGCTATACATTTATGGATTTTTTTTCAATCCTGGGTGTGAAACTTTTATTTTCGTTTCACAAGCCTATCTGGCATGCATTAAAGAACATTAAGAAAGTTAAAATTCACTTCACAGCTGATCCAGAAGAGCTCAAAGGGTTATGTGAATCACTATTTTTTTTTTTTTTTTTGCATAAGGTTATTATTTGGAGCAGAAACAGGAAAAGAAACAGTTCCTTTCTAATTGTTGGAGTAATCCTAGAGTAGGGGGTTGAAGACTAATTACCTCTTTGACTTCCTTTCATTTCCTTGACTTACTCAACCCCTGTGAATAAACACAGGGGTTATGTGACCACTATTCATTCACCAGATCTTAAATACCCAGTGCTTAACTATACTTAGTTCTTTTTTTTTTTTTTTTTTTTTTTTTTTTTTTTTTTTTTTTTTTTTTTTTTTTGAGATGGAGTTTCGCTCTTGTTACCCAGGCTGGAGTGCAATGGCGCGATCTCGGCTCACCGCAACCTCCGCCTCCTGGGTTCAGGCAATTCTCCTGCCTCAGCCTCCTGAGTAGCTGGGATTACAGGCACGTGCCACCATGCCCAGCTAATTTTTTGTAGTTTTTTAGTAGAGACGTGGTTTCACCATGTTGACCAGGATGGTCTCGATCTCTTGACCTCGTGATCCACCCGCCTCGGCCTCCCAAAGTGCTGGGATTACAGGCGTGAGCCACTGCGCCCGGCCCTATACTTAGTTCTGATCAAGAAGTGAGACTAAAGGAAACATGTATGTGTTAAACCTTCAAACAAAAAAATTAATCAAATTTCCTTTTAGAACATTTTTGTCTACTAATCTTGGACTAAAGCTGATAATAGAAGCCAAATTGACCAGTTTGAGTAACAAATTTTACTTCTTGTTCTTATTCTTCTTATGAGGGCACAAAGAGAACAAAAGGCAGTTAGCCAGAAAGATAGAAAATTAAAGGATCCTGGATAGTAGACTGGTTCTGATTGAGAACTCACTTTGCCTTATTTATTGCTCAGATTACTCCTCAGGTGTGCTTGGCATTATCGTGGATATTTCAGGAGATCATTAAAGTATAGGGTCACAGCATTGAGATTACAGACTCTATAGGAGAAAGAACTAATGTTATTCCTTTTGGTGTTTGGCATAAAAATGCACTCATCAGTGTTCAGTAGATATTATTCACTGATTCATTCAACAAAATTTATTGAATGTCTACTATATGTCTAAAACTATTCTATACACTGGTGAAACAGTGGTATCTGATGTTGAGTCTTGTCCTCATAGAATTTACATTCAAGAAGGGAGAGAAGGCAGAAAATAAACAAATAAGCAAGTAAATAAAATAATTCAGATTATAAATCCTATAAATAAAATAAAACAGGGTGGTGTAACATTGAGTTGGGAGTGGGTAACATTAAATGGAAAAGTTAGGGAAGACTTTCAAGAGATGATATTTGAATTGAGACTAAAGGCTGAGAAAAACCCTTGCATATAAAAAGAGAAATAACTTTCTAAGCAGAGAAAAGAACTAGTACAAAAATCCTTAGAAAAAAAGAGTTTGATGTGTTCAAAGAAAGAAATTCAACATGGCTGAAATGTTGATATGGTAGATGTCTCATGCTGGGCTTTGTAGGATGCAGTAACATATTTGGTTTTGTTGTCAGTTCAGTGGAAAGTCACACTGCAGAATTGCCTCTATGGTAATAATTCTAAATACTGTACAGAGAATGGTTTGGAGGGGGCCATGACTATAAGCAGGAAGAAGAGTCCATAATCTGACAGAAGTCTAAGAAAGAGATGATGTCTTTAACTAGAGTGTGACAATGAAGATAGAGAGAAATGGGCTTCGAGGTCTACTTTATAAATAGAACAAACAAAACTTGCTGGTCGATTGGACATGGAGCATGAAGGAAAGAGAGTAATCAAGCATGAGCACAAATACTTTGGTTTGAGCAACTGGATGGGTAAGAAACACAGGAGGTAAAGCAGGTTTGGGGCTGGTGGTGAGAAAGGATCAAAAAATTTGATTTTGTCATGTTTAATTGGAGATGCCTATTAGACATCAAAGTGGAAATATTGAATAGACAGTTGGATATGTGAATACAGATCTTAGGAGACAAGTATGGGCTGAAAATATAAAATCATTATCAGGATAAGGGTGCTATTTAAAGTCATGTTAGTGGGCTTACGGCCAAAATATAGATACAGAGGAAAAAAAAGACCTTAGTAACAAGCCCTTAGATGCTTCAACATTTAGAGGTCAGGTAGTAAAGGAGTAGTTGGATTGTTAAAAGGAATTAGGGTAAATCAAAAATAGTAATAGGAGAAAAACCCAGAACATGTGGTGGGATACCAGCAGAGAGAAGGAAGAAAATATTTCAAGAAATACAGAAAGGTTTACTGTATTAAGTGCTACTGAGAGAGCAAATCAGATTAGGACAGAGCAATTACTATTAGATTTGGCAATATGGATGTGTTTGATAACCTTGACAACAGCACTTTCAGGAAAGAGGTGGGAACAGAACCCTGAAATAAACTGAAAAATTAGAGTGGTGAAAGAGTGATGAAAATGAGGGTTGACAACTTTTTTTGAGATGTTTTATAATGATAGGAAGCAGAAAAATGAGGCAGTGGCTAAGAGAAAATGTGGAATTAAGAAAGCATTTTATGGAATTCACATGTATATGTTAATAGAAATGATCCAGTAGAAAAGTAGAAAGTGTTAATATAGGACAAAATGGAAATAATTGCATGAGTAAAGTTCCTGTGGAGGCAAGAGGTGGAGGAATCCTGAGAATGTTTGGAAGGGTGTGTCTTTTATACAAGCAGAGAAACTTTATTCACAGCAGAGTGTATTAATACAGATGCAGATAGGTTGGTAAATTTGATGGTGAGAAGATGAAATAGTTCTCTTCTGATTGTTTATATTTTTTTGTGAAATTAGAAGCAAGGTTATCTGGGAATAAACGACGTAGAGAAGCTGGAGGTTTGCAGAGAGAGAAGATAGTGAAATATTTGTCTCAGAGAATAGAAAAATTATTAATTAGGGAATTGTAGCAGTGCTGTTGAACCTCTCAAAATTATCATAAGTTTTAGAACCTTCAATTCATCTGAGAAACCATGATCTAGCTTTCCATGGTTCAGTATACTCCTCGTTCTGAGCAATGCTTCCTTAGATAGAGCCTTTATTCTGTAACAATTTGAAAAACTTCATTGGCATTAGGAAGGAGAATGAACAGTGCAACTCCTTTGCCTGTTACTTCAAATACAAAGGGCTCCTACTCAGGGTGTTCCACATAGATTAAATGTAACTTCATATCTCCCTACACACAATTTTTTTTGATATTTGAAATGTCATCAGTGAGTCCCACAAATGTCTCTTCATTTAGTTACTTTTCTCAGCTTGCAGATGATATTTTGCAATTTGATCATAAATTTAAATGGGAATATGCTCACTTTCCTACACTTATATCCTAATGAGCCCCCTATAAATGACTTCATATTTATACTTTGAAATTGTCAAGCTGAACCATGGCTTAATGTTGCATTTGACACATCTGTCCCATATTCTCACAGCATTTCCCTCACTGTGGCTGTGGAAAAATAGAACCCGTGATTGTGTCTATATAACACCCAAAAGGGTGTGTCAAGGGTTTTTTAAATAAGACATGGAAGATAAATTTCTTTTGATGGAGAAAGTGGAAGGCACATTGACCATATTCCTGGAGAACATGGGGAGGCCCAGCTTTGGGTCTACCAATTGTGACTTCAAGGCAGGGTGACCAGGAGAGTTCCAGTATCTGCCTGTTATTTTAATGTAAACCTTAACAGCTGCCACTGTCACTCTCATAAGTGTTCTGGTTTGGATGAAAAATTATATGGTCACCCTACCTCCACAGTTTGATACAGTCACTACTTCCATAGAAAACTACCTTCACTAACTAGCTGCTGTTTTTTTCTGAACCCTCATGTGCACATATGAGTGGAGTGCAATGCTCTTATAGCCACTACCATCACTACTATTTCTGGGACCCGATCTCAAAAGCAATCTCATCATTGCCATTACTCTCTGGCCCTGCCTTCTACTCTATAATTTTCTAGTCTTTGAGTTTTGCTTAAAACAATTTTCTATATCTACCTAGTTGGATAAAAGGCTGGATTTGGATTAATAAGTTTAAATTCAGTCCAAACTGGTAAAACAGGAGGCACACAGCCATCCCTCTACATTCTGAGACTCCCTACTGCTTCCAAAGGAATCCTCCCTAACACGTCCACACTGCTGAAGCTAGAGAGTCTGTGTTTAGGGCTCCGAAATCCAGATTTTATATAGGCCTCTTTTCATCCCATCAGATATACTACTGTTTCTTGCCTGACAAGAGAAAGAAGGCTGGACCAATGAAATTAGGTCCACCATGAAAGGAAAGGCTGCCCCTTTAAGAACTGAGACATGGAATGGTCAGGAGCCCTTGACTGTGCCCACTATGACATCAGGAAGCAGAGCTCAGAGGGACTGGCAACAGGCACAAGTGAAGCTTTCTTGCTGATCTTCATTGAAATCAAATTTCAAAAGTCATGGTTTTCTTTCTTTGTTTTGTTGTGATTTTCTGTTTTATTTTAAAGAAGATTGTGGAAAAGAGGCAGAAAAGGAAGGCCGGGAAACAAAAAAAGGGTATCTAAACAACAGAGTACAAAGATTGGGTCAGTCTTATTTTTCCTATTTCTATCAGTTTATCTTTTCTTATGATACTTAACCTCTATCTTACCCTTGATATTATTACCCCTCAAGAATTTTTACCCCTCAAGAGTGGTTGTGGGCATAGCTGAAACTTAGGAGTAGGTCATGGTATATATTTCACATACTATTTGATCTTAATTTTTAAATCAAAGGGCAATGAATTATTTTACAGACTGACTCAAATTTCCTCATGTAAAAATAACTGTATCAAAATGGCTATGTAAAAATACATTTGATTTCAAAACCACTCCATCAAAATGATCATGTCATAATATGTATATGCAAATACATACATACAATACATATTGTATATGTACATAGTCTTAACTGGTGTGGCTATAAGAATAGGTTCTGTGTAGATCTCATTTGGATCCAATATTATATGCCTCATGTCTGTTTTAAATGCCAAATTCTTGCTTCAGTGCTTATATTACTGCAATTTAGTCTTTACTCATGTACTTACTCAGAGTATGGTCTTTAAGTGCCAAGTCTTTATCAGTTGATTTGTATGGATTAGTTTCCCTCCAGTCCCTCTATGATATGTTGTGGCTGTTTGATGTTGCAGGTCTTTGTATTCAACCTAAGTACTTGCTGCCTGAGTTATTTGTATCTACTGTGTTTTCTCTGGAGATAGGTGTTTTTCAAACTATGACAATGGGAAGGGGGATTTAAATTTAACCCCTTTAGATGGAAAGGTCACTTAGTGCTTAGAGCAGTGGCTGAAATGTATCTTCCATTTGTACTTCCTCTCAGTGAGCCATTCGATAGACTTACATATAGAGATGATGATGGTGATGAAGATGATGATGATGATGAAGATAGGTATATAGATATAGAAAGAGACTCGCTAAATTGTCAATATAATATATAAACATTTTCCCTTTAGCAGTTACCTTTGTCATTTCCAAAGATTAGTCCTGGAGCTATCTTGATATTCAGATATTAGAATGTAGAATTAATGTGAGCTATTATATATTGTATTTCAAATGTCCTTAAAATCATGGCTAACCATTTCTTCTCTCTCCTCAAAAAAAAATCTGTATGCAGACTCTCTGGAGCGCATCCCTTCAGAGAGTCCTTCCTGAAAGCCCTGTATCTCCTATCTCCACTACCTCGATCCTCTGGAATAAATTACAAGTAAGTTATCTCAAAAGAGATGTTGAAGCATGTAAATACTAAGAAAGAAAGCAGAATCTTATTTGGGAAGACTTTTAGTAGACAGTTTTATCTACTTATCTTTTGGTAGAAGGTAGGGTTTCAGGGAAAGGAACATAATGTTTCTAACTGTGAATATCTACATAATTGGACTTATATTAGAAAAGAGGATAGCTCTTTTACACATTTCCTGATTTTAAAAAAGTCAGCGCTGACTAAAATTAATCTGTAAGATTTTAAAAATTGTACTTCATTTATCTAAGTATCATAGTAATTTCTCATACATCCTGAGAAAGAACACAGAAAAATTCCCTAAAAAACACCCTAGTTTGAGTGAGAAATAGAATAAAAGGAGAACTATTTCATTCTTTCACTTTTATGAGAATGCCATTATTTTGTTATGTCTGCTATATCAATCTAATGTAACTTCTGAATGACTTCATTTATTTTTTTCTACAGAATATAGTCATAACATTCGATTTCATCATAACATTTAATACTTCGTGATTGTTTAACTTTTCAAAGTATCATATAATATATATTCTTTATTTTTTCATTTAAAATAGCTTCATGATTCATGAGTCCAAAAAGGACAGTCTTTTCATCTATCCATCTTATAACTGACATGGCTCCTAAGGAACAGCAAAACCTGAAGCAAATTATGGGAACAAGCATTTGTCCACCACGCACATGAAGCCACTCTTTGTATGTATTATGCATCTCAATCTCTATATATGGTTATCAACATAATAATTCAAGTGAAGGTAATATAATAAATACTAAGACTTCACTATAGCAAAATGATATAACACAATTAGACAAATTCTGCCAGAGAGAATTAGACAAATTTCAAGACAAATGTTTGGGAAGTTTAGTTTATATGACTCACTGTCACTATGATTTTATTTTGCAAAATGGGATTAGGAAATAGGAATCAGTTGGGGAGAGACAGCATAGGGAGAAATGCCAGATATAGGTGAAGGGGAGGAAGGCAGCAAATCACGTTGCCATGTGTGTACCTATGCAACAATCTTGCATGTTCTTCACATGTACCCCAAAACCTAAAATGCAATAAAAAAGGAAATAGGAATCAAATGTATAGTATATATAATGACACGTATTAATATATTTATATATAAGTATGCATAATATATATTTATATTTAAATTTAAATCTTTAGAAGGAGATTTCAGATCAAATGAAAACTGATTAAATGCCATTAGACTGGTTAACTCAGAAATGAGACAGGTCTTATGTTTTTGAAGTCATTTAATTACCATAATTTAGCAAGGCAACTGCTCTTTTGTGTTTTAGCCCACTTAAATAATACATTACATAGTACATTGCTCAAGCGAATTTTGAACTCTAGCTAATTACTGTTCACTAGCTATAAGACATGTTAACAAGTAACGTAGAATGCAAACTGTTTCCTTGTAGAAGTATTTAAAAACATAAATCAGAGAAAATAGTGAAACAGATTGTCAGCCGAAAGTTATCTTTATGAATTTTTTTGATAAGTGCAATGGATTATGGAGCTATTTCACCAAAAGTGGATAACTGGTATTTGTTAACATAAGACGTTGTGGTTATTTTCAGAGGGGAATATTTTTGGTTGACCAGATAGCAAAATAACAGTCTCCCAAAAAACTGCACTGTGAATTAATGAATGACCTCAAAGTGATAAATAAAGAAAACACAGATTTGTAGTTTTAAGGATTTTAATTATGCAGTAAGACAAAATGCCAGCTATGTGATTAAATAAAAACAGATTTTTCTAATATACTTAGCATATATTAGGATAGATGTACCATCTATGTGGACAATTGATGAAAAATAGAACTGGGAAAAAAGAACTTTCATGGGACATGTAAAATCATTAAGAGAATTAAATAAGAGAGAATGGCAGTTAACTCATTTTGTGTTAATATATGTGGAAACTCAAAAAGATAAAACGTCAATCAATAAAGAGGAAAGGGTAATATTAAGGCTATAGAGGGGAAACTGGGTGGGTTTAAATGTAAGTGGCTTCAGAATCAGTTTTGATCTGTATATTAGTTCCCTATTGTTGCATAACAAATTATCAGCCTCAGCAACTTTAAAAAATACACACATTTTTTTATCTCACAGTTTCTGTGTGTCTTAGTTCATTTTCTATTACTTATAAAA
>NW_016107968.1:491377-494235 GCF_001604975.1 Cebus imitator | reverse complement strand
AAAAAAAAAAAACAAAAAACAAAAACAAAACAAAACAAAAAAACTGTGGCTAATTTATAAAATCAAACAGTTTATTTGTCTCATGGTTCCCGTACAAGAAGTATGGCACCAGCATCTATTACTATATCAGGCTGCTTCCACACATGGTAGAAGGCAAAAAGGAGCTGGCATGTACAGAGATCACAGAGCAAGAGGATACAAAGGGGTTTCCAGGCTCTTTTTAACAATCAGCTCTCTTAAGAACCCATAGAGCAAGAAGTCACTTACTACTGAATGGCTCCAAGCCATTCATAAGGAATCCACCACCATGATCTACTAGGCCTCATCTCCAAAATTGGGAATCACATTTCAACATGAGTTTTGGAAGGGTCAAATATCCAAAGTATAGCATTTGACCCCTGACCCCCCAAATGTCATATCCTTCTCACATGTAAAATACAATCATTTTATCCCAATAGTTCCCCAAAACTTTAACTTGTTCCAGCATCGACTCAGAAATCCAAAGTTCAAAGTCCTATCTAAAACTCAAGGCAATTTCCTTACAACTACGAGTCTGTATAACAAAAAAAAAAACCAAGTTATTTACCTCCAAGGTACAATGGTGGTACAGGTATTCAGTAAATATTCCCATTCCAAAAAAGAGAAATTGGCCAAAAGAAAGGGGGAATAAGCCCTACACAATTCCAAAACCCAGCAGAGCAGACGTCAAATCTTAAAGCTCCAAAATAATCTACTTTGACTCCACGTCCTGCATCATGGGCACACTGATAGGCAGGGTGGGCTCCAAAGACCTCAAGAAGCCCCACTCCCATAACTTTGCTAGGTGTACCCATGTGGCTGCTCTCACAGGCTGTAGTCCAATGCTTGCAGTTTTATTCGGCTGCAGTTGCATGCCTCCAGGGGCTTTATAATTCTGGAGTTTGGAAGGTGGTGGCACTGCCCTAGTAGGCACCATTTGTGGGGGCTCCAACCCTTATTGCATTCTGAGCACCTGTGGCTATAATACCATATGCATGCCACCAAGGCTTATAGCTTACGCCCTCTCGAGCAGCAGCCTGAGCAGTATCTGGGGCTCTTTGAGCCACAGCTGGAGTTGGAGCAGTGGGGATTTGGGAAAGAACATCCTGAGACAGCACAGGACAGCAGTACCCTGGGCCTGGCTCCCAAAACCATTCTGCCTTCTTAGGCCTCTCGGCCTCTGATAGGGCCTTTCACCCATAGTCTTGACTCTCAGCATCTGGCTTCCATTTAGTCATGGTAATCTCTTTAGCAAATGGTAGTCCCACAACATCCTTGGATTCCTCTCCTGAAAACACTCTTTTCTTCTCTATCACATGGCCAGGCTGCACATTTTCCAGATTTTTTTAACTCTGCTTCCTTTCTAATCATAAATTTTAACTTTAGGTCATTCCTTTACTCCAAGATTATATTGTAAGTTGTTAAAAGTAGTCATGCTATTCATGAATGCCTTGCTACTTAAAAATTTCTTTCACCAGATACCCTAGGTCATCACTCTTAAGTTCAGCCTTCCTCAAAGCCCTAGGGCATGGACGCAATGCAGCCAAGTTCTTTGCTACAGTGTCACACGGACCTTTCTCCAGTTTCCATTAAGTTGCTCATTTCCATTTGAGACCTCATCAGCATGGCCTTTGCTCTCCATATTTCTATCAGCATTTTGCTCACAACCACAACCAATCTCTAAGAAGTTCCAAACTTTCACCTATCTCCCAGTCTTCTTTTGAATGCTCCAAACTTTTCTAACTTCTGCCCATTACCCAGTTCCCAAGCTGCTTTCACATTTTCAGGTATCTTTACAGCAATGCCCCATTCTTGGTACCAATTTTCTGTCTTGGTCTGTTTTTGTTTTGCTATAAATGAATACCCAAAGCTGAGTAATATACAGAAAAGGCATTTATTTGGCTCACAATTCTGCAGGCTAGATGACTGGAAGTCTGATGAGAACCTCAATCTGTTTCCACTCATGGCAGAAAGTGAAGGGAAGCTGGCATGTACAGAGATCACATGGTGAGAGAGGAAGCAAGAGCAGGAAGGTGACAGGCTCTTTTTAACAGCCATCTCTCATGGGAATAAATGGACTGAGAACTCACTACTGAGAGAATAGCACCAAACCATTCATGAGGAATATGCTCCCATGACTCAAACACAGCCCACTAGGCCCCACCTCCAACACTGGAGATCAAATTTCAACATGAGATTTGGAGGGGTCAAATATCCAAACTATAGCACCATGAGTCAGGAGTCTGAATATGGCTTATCTGGGTCCTCCACTCAGGGTTTTTCAATGCTGTGATCAAGGTGTCAGGCAGACTGCATTCTCATGTGGAGTTTGGGTCCTTTTCCAAGTTCATGCATTTGTTGGGAGAATCCACTTCCTTGCAACTGTAGAACATCATTCTTTCTCCTACTCCTTTCCTTGCTAGCTGTTATCTAAAGGCCACTGTCAGTTCCTAGAGGCCATCTGCAGTTGCTACATGGCCCTCTGATAGACCCTCACACTACATTACAGTTTACCTCTTCAAGGCCAGCAGAAGAATGTCTAGCTCCATTCTTCTAGGATGGAGTCTTAAATAACAATGGATTCAAGAGAATAACTACTGTATTGATATTCGCTCTCATTCTTTCCACATTGGCCAGAAGCAAGTCACAGGTTCTTCCTATGCTCAAGGGGAGGGGTTTATGCAATTGATGTAGCTCAGTAAAGGCGTCATTCAATGTGTGCAGGTAAACAACAATTTATCCTTTAAAGAGGACTAAAGTTGAATAGCCCAGCTTTTTCCCAAGGTGAACAAGAAAAAAATGGTGACCCTTAAAGGTTATAGAAAGCGTGGGACAAATAA